>NC_091938.1:30405925-30705925 GCF_041260155.1 Ptychodera flava | reverse complement strand
AACTATAATTAAATTGCATTTACTTGTTTTTTAACAAAACCTGGGAAAATTTGTGTAAATGTTTGGTTAATTGCGGTTTATTCACATCCAATTAGCGAAAGTTTAACGACGGGAACATTATTTCAAATGGAAAAGGTTTAGCAATTGCAAAATAGAGATGTATTTCAAATTTCCGTGTTTAATGGCTTTAGGATATAGCTTTTGCCTGACGGAAACATTTAGATTGGAGAGGGGTAGCGTACAGCTAGTTTACTTTAGACAAGTACGTAGAAACAAAATGAATAATTTGGGACTGATTCAAATAATTTTGTTCTTTCGTGGGTAAAATAAAAAATGACCTAACGTATACAGACTCACACGGGTGGCTATAAGGACCAATGAAACAACTATACCGAGGACTACCTTCACAATATTTGACCATTGCGCCTTCAAAAGTAAAAAATACTTTTGCCCAGAGGTTAAAACTTGATTGACTCGAAAGATGAAAAAGTAAACTTTTTAAAGGTGTCGTACCAGACTGAAATCATGGAGCCCGCAAAATTGATGTGGTTTCGCAAGATATTCAGCTCCAATGAAATTTTATGCGCAACAGAAGTGAAGCAACAAAGAACAAAAAATAATTATCCTAAAAATGTCATACTTGGGGATATTAAGACAATTGGATCGGCAGTTCACGCTGGGGTTACAAGGAGAGTTGAGTTAAAAAGTCATGTAACGGTTCCACTGACTTGCAACGGCCGATCGACAATCATTCGATGGCTAGGGCTTAATTTCGCGTCTGCCAACAATTAATCTATATAAGATTCTATGAACTCATCAAGTGCCAGGAAAAAAGTAAGGAAAGTGGTTTGATAGTCATTAAAGCACAGAAGAAGAAATTATAAAAGATGGTTTCGAAAAGCGACTTCGGCTTTGTCGAGCTGACAAGGCATCGTTTTCAGACTTTTCGTGATCGCTGCAACATAGACTCTAGCGGCACATGCTCTAACATTTTTAACAATTGAGCGGGGGGAGGAAATCAGGAAAAGCTAATCTTTCGGAATATTTGCGACGCAAATGTAGAATGTGGTGATCTGTGACTGTTCCTGACGTAGGATTAAGGAATATGTTGACTTTTAAATTGCTATTCTGTGTATTTGTTGTTAAGGGAAACACCAAGCTCGTTTCCGTACACTGCAGTGACGCAGTATTCATATTAATGGGTCATGTAGTCCAACAAGAAATGAATTACATAACATAAATAATATACGAGAAAATAATATGTACTAACTGACATAAAGAAAATACCATTCTCTGGAAATGCGCAGTCTTGTCTGGACTGCGTCTATATGTTCGATAACATTGCTGAAAATCCTGTAAAAATGCAAATGTTCGGCTGATAAAAAAACTCGCAGACATTGTTATAGGCTGCTTATCTACAACTTGAAATGCTATGTGCCCAAAAAAGACAAAAAATGAAACACTTACTTCATGTTGCAGTCTAGTGGTCCACACGAGGTCTGGATGATTCACACCTTGCGGCTACAGCGTCGTCTGGGCCCGACGGACAGACTCCGTCTGGTAAATATTGTTTGCACTGTCAATCAGGCATGGACTCCTGGTGTCAAAGAACGATTGGACGATGTGACAAAGGGAGTCAATCGCAATTTACTATTTTCACTGAGAACATTCTCTGATTGGTCGGAAAGTAAAGAAATTGAATTCAATTCAATGTGAGTTACTTTTGTTTGTTTACCCACGTTGCTTCGTTACCGGCATCTTGTTTATCGCGTTTCGTGTGCAACTTGATTTATGACATGTGACATTTTCCTCCGAGCGTAGACGTTTCTATCGCAACTTTTGTTGAATTGTAATAGCACATAATGGGAAGCAATAATCAAGTTAACAGGGCACGCATCCCTATGATCACGTGCTAAGAGCATGTCTCTGGTCTCGTACTCATCTCTTGTTTGAAATCAGTCACATGTTACCATGTGAATGATACGACAAAAGGAGCCAATCACAATATCCGTAACAAACATTCTCTCATTGGCCAAAGGTTAACAATCGATGGTTTGGATGAGTTAGAGTAAGTTTGTTTATTCACGTTGCTATGTTACCAACATTTTGTTTTACCACATTTTGTGTGCAACTTTATTAATGGCATGTAATTTGAATTGCCCTTTTCGGTGAAATCGTTTCTATTGCAACTTTACTTTTCTTTTAATAGAGCACAGTGTGAAGAAATTATTCAAACTTTACAGGGGAACCATTTGATCTAGTTTCTAGAATATTATTGCATGTAACACTGTCGCCATTCTTCTTTTTGTCTCTCGCTTGAATCATTAAAATTTACAACAGCAATTTCCTGAATAACGTTTTGGTATTTACCTATCTTAGCGCAACATATATATTGCCCAATATTCAACGACACTCAGCTGATAAGTCAACGTCGTGGTCAGTAAGTTAAATACTTGCTGCGATATTTCATTCTCTTTTCATAAGTATGTGTACTTTATATGTACTTTCTATCACATATTATGAAAATAGAGTTTAAACTTCAGTTTACCACGACAAGACGTTCCGTGCGATGTGCGAAAAGTTAGCAATTTTTACGCTCATGCATGTATTCAGAAACTATCTCGTCGGCAATACAGTGATCGTGGCTAAGCTATATTTTGTTGGCTTGTGGCTGCTTGCTCATCGACTTACCATGCAGTGTCTCTTGATACCAATTTTACAATTGCGAATCTTTGATGCGTCTCTTTACGTGATTCGAGTGTGAATACTTTAAAATGATGAATGTTTCTCATCAGACAAGCATGACGCTTGCCTAATTTACATATTGAAAGGTCGGGCTTTCTCTTAAAATCAACACATTTGCGGGGAGTCAAAAATCAAGACGATAGGCGGTCACAATGTATGCAACGCTCGACGAACGCCTCAAGTTGCTTGTTGGGTATCGAAGGCACTACACTGTCGGCAAGACGTACCATTCATCTGATTACCAAAGACTACACTTTTTAAAGAATTAAGCTTTGGGTTTGTTCTATGGAATTCTGAGCTGTTGAAGACACTCACGCAAATTTTAGTCATTTTCCACTAGGTCGAGTTAAACTCCAAAAGTCATGTGATGAAGGCATAGATTCGATGTGGTGGTGATAGACCGCTGCCCTGCGACTATCTCACTCAGATTTGTCCAAATTGTGATATCATCTCCAATCTTATACTTTTGTACATATTTCAGTCAAATTTGAAAATGGCTGCCAGACTACGTATTCATTTCTCCGATAGACACGAATTTTGTTCTTCTGGGTGCGTGTTTCTGATTACCTTCATACACTAGTTTTGACTCAAAGATATTGACTGTTTTCTATCAGCAACACGGGAGCTTACGTCATAGGCATGTGGAGTTTTCTATGGAATCATTCAAGACCAGGTGAAAATGTGTCATTGGCCATGTAACTTTATATCATATATCACAGCGGAGGTATGATATGAATATGTTATAATATGAATGATCTGATATAATAGGAATATGTTCATATTATCATACATTTATCAAATATTTGCAAATACTGATATACATTTTGTCATCTGACGCAAAATATCGACTTAATTTACTTTCTCTTAGATTATCATTAAATGTTTTGTGAATCGTCTTCAGTATGAATAGGACGTCTTTTTGACGGCGTTGAATACATTTCAAGAATGCCACACTGTATACATCTTAAAAAACTTTATCTTATGTGACGTAAGATCGCAGGTAAAAATACTGGGAGTTCGGAAATAACATCGATTAGTCATAAACGGTGACCCAGTTTCCTCTGCACACTGAAATATTTTGCCAAAAGTCATAAATGCATCCAATTTAATATTATTTTATAAGTCGCCTACCTGATATGTCTCAGGTCAAAGTGCCTCTCCACCGTAAAAATGAATGACTGATACGTTGTTGATTCGCCCACTTCACTCTACACAAGAACAGAGAACAGTGTGTGCAAGATCCGTGCAAGCGTCGGTTCAAATGTGCTGAGCATGTACGGTTCCTTCTCAAAGACGCTGTAGGGCGTACATGTGCTATTCAACAAACAACAAACAAACAAACAAACAACAGCTTTGATACACACATGCCGATCGACCGCTTCTGCAGCTCTTCTATTGGCGCGCGACTGGGAAGTTTTGGCATGAACGTCTTCTCATCGTTGTGATTATATGCGTTGCGTTCGACGGTTTGTTTACAGCACTTACTATCGCTTTCCACCATCATAGTATATCAAAATGGTCTCAGAATTGTCGAAATTTACTTCATTACACATTCAGTGGCATATTCATTTCAACGTAGGTAATGTTAATTTGGCTAGAACAATGTTATCTAATGTTTGCAGAAAGTTGCGCACAGCTGTTGATGGATGTGTTCACCATCTCGTTCGCGATATTTCTTCAAATAATGGTAAAAGGCGGCTTGGCTCAGTGCCAGGATCAGGCCTGACATTTCATGAGTCATTTTCTCGTCACGGTGTTTAGGAAATATGTAGCATTATTTATTCACAATGGTAGTTCAACATCATTCGTAATGATTTAAAATAGAACTTTTATAACAGTGAGGTCAGTATCAGACTAAAGATCATGTTATTCAAATCATGATTCAAAGCGTAACGAAACATAATTGAAACGATAATGGTGGCGGTTATAATTGGTTATGACGATGGTGTTGATTTTGAGGGGGGAGGGGAGAAGAGGGAGGAATGGTGGCTATTGATGACAACGATGACGACGATGATGTTGGTGGATACAGCAAGGCTCGAGAATCAGTATCACTCTGTGTCCATTTTCACATTCCATATATGATATACCATTCGTCAGTTATCCTGCCAAGTTCACATGTCACCGCCAGGTCAAGACTAGTGAAGCATAACATGTCCAAGAAGGTGCATTTTGACAAAAGTTAAACATTTGAAGGCCCCTGTAAACATAGATATAGTAAACATGATTTTTTCGTATTAAAGCTGCTATAACAGGCCAAGGTAAGTGTGTGAAAATACGTATGGTTTTGTCTTCATACCGCTTTTTACTGACTCAAGGCAGATGGGGAAGTGATACTGTCTGACAGGAAAAGGATTAATGATCAGAAATTTTGTACAAAAATTCCATTCATCGTCTGTGTACCACTCATTTTAGGAGACGCCAACGAGACATTACAGTAACAAAAATGACCAAATTTACTTCTTTTGATGCTTTGTCGGGAAGACACGTTGATGTTCGTTTCTACGCACCTGATTCAACACTGAGCACTATCCTCTACTCTCTGGGTTACTGAAGTCCCGTTTTGGTACAGCAACCTATCCGGAATTCTTGCAACTCAAAGTGTCACCTCTCAAATGATTTGTATTCCTCTGACGTTTAATAGAACCGGATGCCCGCATTTGTTGTGAACATTTGTTGTTCACCGAAAAAGAAATGCCCTCAGGCCGTCAGCTGCACTCTTGCCCTGCGTAGTACACATTCGAGACTCTAAACTCGCCGGTAACATTAAGTCTGTGACGAATCGAAAACTACTTCAGCAAGATTGGACCATGGTTATCATTGTCTGCCATAGTATATAACATGCATGTTCGTTCATATCGATATAATTCAATTCATAGTAATTAGATTTACGGTATAAATTTTCCTTCACATGAACACAAAATTTTACAAATATGAGTTGTTATTGCAGTTTAGGCAAGGAAAACATCTTTCCATAAATTCAACCAATACATGGCCTCCAACTCTAAATTTGGTTTATGCATTTCGAAAAATGCTGCATCAACTTGTTCTTGTTTCTTTGGATTTCGGCCGGCGAAATATAACGATGTAAAAGTTCCCAACCGACCACCGTACACCAAATAGAACAGAAAAGACATGTCTTTACCGGGTCTTAACTGACGTGTTATTAACAAACACAATACTGGTATCCATGAATACAGGACACAAACAACAGACTTTACATTTCCGACACAATACGTTTTGCCCTAAAATATGAGCCCTTTTGAACCCACACGATAACTACTCTTTAAAAATATAATGTTAACAAACAAGCAGCATTTCGTCATGTTTCCCAATTTAGCAGAAATACAGCCTTAAGTCGTGACAGCTACTCCCTCAGAGTCGAAAACTGTTTGTTTGTTTTTGTTTTTTGTTTTTTGTTTTCAGCCAGGGTATCTATTTGACTCTAGTTGTGACTGGCCAGTTCTCATCGCTTGATTGGCTTTGAAGAGAATGACATTTATTATGGCTAGCTTGTGTCAGATGTTAAAGAGTACGTCACTGTTGTTACAATAGCATCGATAACTCTCATAGCCGACAGCGTTTACATACCAGGAGTTGGCATAAATGCTATTGACGCAAGGATAATCAAACCTATCAGTTATTGCTACGCCTCTCCGGATGACACTGCAGTGAAACCTTTTACCTTGGTAACCTCCCTTGTCATTTCATGATGTCAGCGAAGACCCAGTGGATGATAAATCTTCGAGACAATGCTGAACTAAAACCGACTGACGTGGAATGGATAGAGACATTTCTATTTTTATCACTGTAACCAAGCAGGCGAAGAAAGAGAACTGTTAGTACATAGTACATAGTACATTGTATCCAGCAACAAATCTTCCAGTATGAACCATTCAATTCAAAACAGATACAATTACTTTATCTTTTGTCTCTGTCTCCACATCCGTATAGCAGAAAGCAAGACAGTGGTATGTTCAGCCTGGAGTTTATATTTGGTAACAAGGCCCCTGTCGAACATTGCGTCACTATGCAGGTATTTCCATAACAAGAAAATTGTTTTGTTAGATATGATATCATGATATCAGGTACTTAGTGAACGAGAATTGTTCTGTTTGGGATCTGTCTGTTTGTCTTTGTCTGTATCTGTTCGCGTCAGATATCTGCGCCTGCATCTTTCTGACTCTCTCTCTCTCTCTCTCTCTCTCTCTCTCTCTCTCTCTCTCTCTCTCTCTCTCTCTCTCTCTCTCTCTCTCTCTCTCTCTCTCTCTCTCTCTCTCTCTCTCTCTCTCTCTCTCTCTCAGCTCATTCTGAACTCAATTTGTTTCTGCTGAGACAGACATTGAAAGTTGGAAGTGTAGACTTCAAAATATCCAAACATGAATTTTCAAACTTTCAACCAACTCTGTTTCAATATTAGATATAATGTCATGATAATAGTTTAACATTTTACAAATGTACTGCGATGTTTATTTAAAGTTATCGAAAAAGCCCACTCATAAATAGTATGTTGCCGACTTATTATAATGCGTCATATTATTACTCAAAGTGCACATGCGCACGTGCCTAAATCTTGGCGCTCGGATTTCGCAACTTGCAGTGCATATAATACTAGGGACATCTGGGAAATTTGTCGAGCAGGTAACCCTTACAAGGCATTTCACCTGTGATTAATTAGTCCGATAAAACGAATACATGAGGGGATTGGCCGGCACAAACCATGCAGGTAGACTAATCCCCTGAGAGCGGAAAAATTCCGCATTACCGAATTAACGGCTTATGACTCCCCAGAGAGTAAATAAACTACCGATCAAGTAGAACAAAAGATCACAATGTTTATGAATATGACATCACCGGTGATATTCGTAGAGCAATCACCGATTGACAGTCAGTTCACACCTCAAGTAAAGTATCTTTTCATATGGAAATGATTTCAAACCTACAGCGTTTGTGCCGGGGAATCTTGGCATGTAGTCGCTACTGACTTGGAAAACATTGTGCTTTTTTCAACGAACATGCGTCGTCTTCCATCGTGTTCGTCAGAATTTATAACATCAGATGCGAGGTGAGCTCGGTGAAATGAAAGCTTTACTTGCGACATCGTGTATCGAAAATTGGTCTTAAATACAGTAAATTTTGGATTGGATTCGAACTGACATCGTAAGGCACCTAGTAACCTAACAAAAACGTCAAGGGCGAAACCGCTCGGCCAAATCCCAATAACCATACTAAGTTCCCACTGCGACTGCTCTCCACACGTTTTAGAGTTCATAAAGCACTCAAACTCACATACTCGCTATCAAACATATCACACAAACTTTGAATATGTCTCTTAACTTGGCAAAAGACAGCCTCAGGAAAAGTTTGTCAAGTTGCTGGTGCGGTCTTGGTCATCGTTGAGTTCGTCTGCTGCAGTGTCAGCCGTGACGTCAAGAAGATAAATGTGGTCACGGAGTCAGTACTGTTGTTATTGTACAACTGTAGACGGAAAGCAAGTTTTTTGGTAACCATGTCCTGGGCGAGGCATGTAATAATACATTATTACATGAATATGTAGGTGCCGCAGCGGCCACCCGCCCTTCCAAGGGTTAGACAGATGGCAACTTGCTCTCGGGTAAATGTTCATGTATTGAGGTATTAATGTACATCACTCAGCCCAGAAGGTAGGCAAAGCAAACGACTTATGGAGATATTGAAACAAAGGAACACAGAAAACTGACGAAACTTCCTTGACAGCATTTCAATATGTGGAAGCTAGAGAGCCCAGTTTCAACGATACGTGTGAAGGATTTTTACTATAAAAATTTAAAAAAATTGAAAGTGTGAACATTACTAAGTCATAGATTGTGCCCTGACACGTGACGTATTTAAAAGTTTCCTCCGCTCTGATGGGAACGGGAAACGAGACAGTATATCCGGACGCGCCTTTAACAGCGCCCTCACTCTTTCGGTTATTCAGCAACACAGTGGTTTTATACATTGTGTTGACACTTTAATGGTACCTGGATAGGCTGAGCAAACATTTGCCGACTCATAGCTCTCCAAAAGTGACGTACTTTATTTCCCTTGCGTCACAATGCTTAGGGCAAAGACATCAAAAAACGAGGGAAAACATTAAAATCAAAATTTCTAGTATGTGATTTACATTTTCTGTTGAATTCATGTAGAATACAGGTGAATACAGGTGGATAATCTTAGAAGATAGTGTACGACGTGAGAGCAGAGAATTAGGTAAACGAACGGATGATCCGAGCCGCTCTACATAAACCCAGTTATTAAACCATATGAAGACCCTTTGTGGTGTTCCCAACAGACTGAGTACCTCAGTTTACAAAGGACAAAGTCAGTACGATCACAAATGGTACACAAACCAACAAAGCTAACGGTTAGCTTCGACAAGAAGTGCACTTCCTTGAATGTGCTCTAGGTAGCATTTCACATAATATTATAACAGGAGATTTCCTTCTACTACTTCAGAAGTGATTTGTGTGGAAACAAATGCTTCATTTCTAACAAGAAGTGTTTCTGATTTTTCGGGTCGATGCTCATCACGCTACTTATAATCTGTGAATTTTTCATTCCTTGATGATATGAACTGTGATGTTTATGGTGGTGATGCCAAGGAAAAAGGAAATGATAAGAAATGAGGGCATTAATAAATTCATATTACTACATTACGATTTTCACATGCGTTAGTTTTATTTTGCTTCGTACAAAACACATAAAAGTAAGATTAACGTAAAGATTTAAGGAGGTGTGTTACTTTAAAAATTAACTGAAGTGCGACAACAATTTAAGACACCTCTTGTTAACGGCAATACTTGGTAAGAGCTGATGGTGTGTTTATTATGGTTTCCAAGAACTGCATGGACGTAGTTGTGCAATTTTAGAATTTTTATAAATTGTTCAGTACCCGTTTAGGAATCGGAGTGGCCCTACCCGCACCCCACCCCCAAATACGAAATAGACCACCCCTACAATGCACATTTATCTATGAATTGTTCACATGCGCAGACAGTCTGTAGAACAAAACTGCATCTCAGTGCATAAAGACCCTGTGGAAACTCAATATTTTGTGGTATCCATCATGAATTGTTCCAGTGTATGTTATTCTATAGTCATTGTGTATTTTCATACAGAATCTGGTATTATTCAGGTTTTATAAGGTCCTTGGAGAACATGCCAGATACTAATAGTTTGCAGCCATGATCGATTTGGAAGCACAAACGTCCTAATTCAATTAGAAGTTGCCATAAAATCCCACGGCATCATCATACCCCTTACATTGATATAGCCACCATCAGTGACAAGAGGACGAGCGATGCTGTTCCCATACAAACGGACGATGCTTTCGAAGTGTGCTTGGTGGGTTGTACATCCACATCTGGTGGGAAGAAAAACAAGTACTTTATTTAAAAGTCTATTATTTCGATTGATATTCAATATATTTACTTCAAAGAAAAATCTGCTCTAATATATGATGTATAAGAACCATTAGGACTTAATACGACCAATGGCAATAAAAATAGGCTCACCAGATCCATCCATTGACTTTATTCCCTATAACGATCCGCAATTTTTCTTTATATTATTTTTGCTATTCGAAAGATCGTGGATTGTTTTAAAGTTCTACAAACATTGAACCTCACCAGTAAGTGCTTTGAGTTGAGGAAAGAAATCGTTCCAGAATGCACACTCAGTTGCCCTCACAGCGGCCGCCATCTTTGATTCGGTGGATAGCTCCAAATACGTCATGTTTGGCATAATGAACTCCGTCCAGTCAGTGCGTGTATTTTCTGTGTCTGGTATATTAGGATTTCTGTTGGAACATCAAATATTCAAAAATTAAAATTAAAATAAAACTGATTCAGAGAACATTTTGCACGCGATGTATTTCGTCCACATCTTTAAGGCTGGTATCTTTATAGTACGGAGTTTGACAAAGAGGGCGACAGTAAGAAAATAGTGAAATTATAGGAAAATATTTCCTGGAAATTTTATGGGATATCAAAAACACCAACCAAGGAACATAATTATATTTTGCGATGCTTGACACTCGCACTTGCAATTTCTCTCTTCTCATTTAGGCCATCAAACACATTTTCTGCGCCTTTTTACGCGGAATGCATGTACCTATATGTACACATCAGTGATTCCATCAACTAATTGCGTTTTCGTTTTGAAATGATAACCTTCAAGATGATACGATGTTTTGTTTTAAAATTTACATGTAAGCCATGTTAATTCATGGCGTGCAGCTGAAAGGATGACAAACAATTGACAATTTTCTCGGCAAAGTCGGAGATCTTTAAGGTAGGATGCGCCTCGGGGACATAGAGTCGACTCTCAAATTTCTACAATTCTTGTCTGATCTACCACTTGTAGGGGGCTCATTTTAAAGCTATTGGTGTGAGAAAAATTTCCACCGTCTTAAATTTTAAATATTCAATTTTTTTTTCCGTAGAGTTAACACAGGGGTGGCGGCCTTTTGAATTTCAAATATCGGTAGATCTTGGGTATTTGTTTCTGTGGTACCAAAATTTGCTCTGTGACCACTGGTCTTTGTTCTTGATTTTGAACGAGAATGGTCGGAAGATTCCCTGAGGAAATTTCTAGTAAAAGTTTCTCTCACTTTCGAGGGGCACACTTCCTCAACAGCCTACTCTCATACAAACAGTTAGTGTTTGTAGCAGTGTCTGAATCGCCTTACCTGCTCTTGGCAAAATTTGTCCAGTACTTGATAATGTTCATGGTCAACTTCGCTTCTGTGTCAGTTAAGTTCCAATTGAGACGAGGAAAGCAATGCCAGCAAAATACATACGGCAAATCTTCGGCGTGAGTAGCACCAGACCACGTGATCCCAAAGAACGACTTAGAGGGCCAATGGGTGAAGTGATAACGATAAACAGTTGCTCCTGAATTTGCATATGCGCGAGCGTAAGTTTCCGTCGGACACACGAACATTTCATCTCCAAAGGCTTGACTGAAGCCATGGCGGTAATTTGCATTTGGATTTGGCGCTGTCTCCCAGTCAGTGTACATGAAATAGATTGATTCCATCAGAACCTCGTTTTCAAGCTGACCGTAGTTGTACAAGCGAGCTTGGAGCAGAGCCTCAAACTCTTCTTTGCTGACGTAAGGATCCGTTTGATTGGCCCACTCACGATGAGCAAGGTACACCTGGTACATTCCTTCATCACCATTGGCACCGAACATAGCGTCCACTCTGTTGAAAGACCCGTCCTTTAAAATGTCTGCAGGATTCTTCGGTATGATGTCGCCGTCAACCACTGGTAGAAAAGCTCTTTCATTGTCCCCAACGATGCCGGTGACCTTAAATGCGAGAAAAAAAATGTACGTCTTCCAATTCATAAAAGAGTGCATATTTAAATTTACTTTGGACAAAAAATGTGACCGTTGGCATCTGATGATGTTCTGCAAGCAATAATATGGCGGCAGTAAATTTCCTTCCCAGCCAGTCTTTGAAGTTGATAAGGACAAATTAATGGGGAATTAACCAAGTAATTTCTTTAAGTTGTAAAATCATTGAAGTGGTTGATAAAAGTTTTGGGCACTGCAAAGATTTCTAGTTCACATTTTTACCTTTTAGTCCGTTTCATTTACACACATATACACATGCGCAACCGACACGTTTGTCTATGAGCACTTGACCACTTTTCAAATGACGTCATCAAAGATTCGGCTGACGTATGCCAATGAATTCAATCCGGTAGTACTGAGGACTTACAAAAACTACTTCGTTAACCATACTGTGGTTGTTAGGACACTATAAGTTATTGTATTGTTCCTTTTGGCTATGGGACTTTTTAATTTATTATTCATGCCAGGGTTTTACCCCTACGACATTATCGAATTTTTACAGACTACATACCTGTCCCTGGGCACGAACCAAATCTTCTACTCCTACGTCACGCAAACATTCTACCAGTTTTTCACTTCCTCCCACGTCACAGTTGACAAGAGAACCTAAGGCGTGAGCACGTGCATTCATCTGCTCAAAATCCGTTTCAAGAAGTGTCGGGCTAATGGCTGTCCCACTCTGCAAAGAATTAACGTACCATGCACACATTTGACGAATCAAGAAAACAACTTAGAAGCGTGCCCTGGTTCTTTCAGTTTTACGGCGGTCATGTGCGATTTCTTCTTTTCGATTCGTCGTTAGAATAATATTTTACTCAGCAGCTCAGTAGAACTTTCACAATTTCGAACTTTCGATGTTTCGGTTTCCATCCACTTCTTATTAAAAGCCTTCCCACAGTACCCTAAGCTGCTAAAATATTGCACATCTCATAATTAAAAGCAAACGTTTCTCTAGAAGCCACTGCATCACCGACTCTATCAGCCCTGGAGTAAATTACAGACCTTGTGACAATAGTGTGTCATGTTAGCAACAGCATAATCATCAATACATCCTAAATGGAATGATATGCGAAACAAAGTTTCATCCGTTTGAGGGCGCTCTGCCACTCTGGATTACAAGCACCACGTCATATTCGGATTTAAGGCCAAAGGTAAGGCATTAGTCCAGGAACTCTTTACATTAAATATGGGTTCGAGAAACTGAAGCAGATTATACACTGCTTTTCTTTCTATATCGTAGCCCGCTGCATAATTGAAGTAAAGTAAAATTTCTTTTTGCATCTAACTACATGGTTTTGATCTCAGTTGGTCAAGAGACCATCTTTTAGCTTCATTTTATAATCGTGAATGTAATGACAAATATCTCTAAAAGTTGAAAGCATGATCCTCTTAAAGACATCGATCGTTATGTCAAGATGTTAATATTTGCAGAGTCGGAGATACATGGTGATAACAACTCTCTACGGTTTCTATATAGGCCTAAAGTAAGGGAGATTCTACTGGATATAGAGGGACGGACAATCGCTCGGACGGACACGTGACGAAATGGATGAAAACTGACTGATTGGTATTTAGACTATTTTATCATGCGACAATTGCACAGGACACTATCTTGAATCGCCTCAAATCAGCTGAGTTTTCTTATCAGAGGTCCGTGTGAGAAATACATCCTTAAAATGGAAGAGTATAACATTTCAGAGATCGTTTTAAAACATGGTACCGATTTAAGGTGTCTTTATTATTCTGGATGTGCCTACACTTGTACAGTATGTACATTTTCGCACCAAGTAGAATACCAACTGCCTCCAATAGTTCTAGATAATATTGTCCATTTACCTGAGTGATGGCCCTTGCAAACAACCCGTTGCTCTTCGGCGATATTAAATGAACACCAACACTTCCGGCACCAGCGCTTTCACCAAATATGGTCACATTTCCAGGATCACCGCCAAATGCTGTATAGTTATGTCGGGATAGATATGGATCACTTTATGGAATACGCCCCTAATTTAATATTGTATTTTGTCGTCAGAGTTTCAATATGTTGCTGCCTCGGTTGTCTTGATGAAGTGTTCCTAAATTCGTCTACAATGCAGCTATGTTTGTTGTTAGTTTCAATTTTTCTGTGATATAATCGCAGTTAAATTTGTTTGCGATTTACAGTATTTTATTCTGATTATGCATCTATGATTATGCCATTTGTGGATGTTAACCTTCCTACCAGTTGAACAAAACAGAAACAGAATTAATGCTATGATGTCACTGACCGGCTATGTTGTCTTGTACCCACTCAAGTGCCATCGCCTGGTCCATAATACCGTAGTTGCCCCTGGAAACCGAATCACCTACAGAATAGAATTCCAAGTCATACCGAACAACGTCAATTATAGAAGTCAAAAAGCCTCGTTGCAAGAAAGCTATTTCAGCGTTTTAGCTTGTCAGTTTTCTCTTGCATATATGTGTAGCATTATAGGTCTGAAATCCGTACGCATATAGCGGAATTTGCCTTTCTTCTTCGTTGGATACGATAGCAATCCCCCTGGAAGGTTGGGGGGGGTTTACTCTTGGTATTTTCGTACGGGTGTCTGGCATCCAAGTTGAAAACACCTACCCATGCGTATTCCAAAAATATGACCCATTGTTAGGGATTTGCTTTATAAATTTTGGGAATTTTCACATTTATCCTCTTGCAGGTGAAAGATTTCCTAAGCATGGGACATTTGCTTTGTTTTCAACCCATGGTAAGGTTTTTCGGATGAAAATGGACCATGTTTTAGGGATTTTTTGGTGAAAAAGTGATCCATTCTGGCAGCACATACCCGTACATCACTTTTATTGGAGTACCCCCGGGAATCGATCACACAATCGAGACATATGTCATGAAATCTCTCTCTCTCTCTCTCTCTCTCTCTCTCTCTCTCTCTCTCTCTCTCTCTCTCTCTCTCTCTCTCTCTCTCTCAAAACATGGTACGTACTTGTACTGAGAAAGCCAAGCGCCCCTAAGCGATACTTGATGGTTACGACAATAACATCGCCTACACTGGCCAGTGCGGAACCGTCGTAAAGGCTTTCTGATGGTCCTGCGTTGTCTACGTAACCACCGCCATGGATCCACACCATCACTGCAGCTGGTGTTGCCTAGCAATGAGCAGATAAATAGTGAACACGTTTATCATTTACGGCACTAATCAAATTTCACATGTTTAAGAAAAGCGATGTAACAAATCATTTAGAAAGGTATGTATTTATTTTGGATTTACAGGGACTAAATTTTCTGTTGTATTAACTTCTTTCAAAAAGTTCTGCCGATGTCTGTTTGTACTGTTTGTAAATTATTGGACTCTCTGTTTCAGAAAGTTGTTCGCTTAAAGTGTCTCTAATATCTAATCCAGTCGGATAATACAAGATCTGTTTTACTGTAAGTAGTGGTGCTCGCAAAGAAAGCATTTTCATCTAATTGACTGATTATTCGTTGCATGGATTTTCCTCAGGTGGGCCGTCGGAAGAAGGTGTAAAATGGAGAAAATATGAATGGTCCTATATGCGCAGATGACGTGGTTTTGCAATGTTTATTAATATATTAATCAAAGGCTTTGGTGAAGTGGTATCAGAGTATGATGAGGCTGGGTGACGTATCTTTGAAGACACATCTTATTGCACTATTTGTGAAAACGATGATACTGATATTCATCGGATGGTTCATTTATAAGACGTTTCATAAGACACAGACGATGGCGAATAAGAACCGATGTCACAGTGCAAAAATTATATGCATTCCTTCAACTTAAATGACTAGACTGAGATTTGTAATTGGGCTGTGTTGTGTCTTTAAATTTTCAAAACCTCGGCACTATGAAGAACTTCATTCATATGGTTGAAATTTGAAATAATTATGGAAACCTATTCCAACATGAGATAAAACATGATTGATCGCCAAGGTTCGTCCTTTTCTATATTACCTTACATGTATACATGTATCCTTTATCACGGTCCCTCCACTGAGGGACCTTGATTTAACTTTTGTGACCCGTTTTTGTTCCAATATACGCTTCTATGAATTTACGCTTCTATGAATTTACACTCCTCACTGTTTAAGGGGTTTCTAAGCCTGACAGTTACTTCCATTATATTGCTGCCGATATTTTTTGAACTTTTAAAACTTTAGAATAGATAATTGTTACTGGAAAATGTCACCGTCAAGTTCAACTATTTTCTTTACAGAAGATGCCGTCCTGTTTGCAAAAATGTGACAAGAAGACCAAAGAGGACATTTAGACATTTCTGCACAAAATTTTAAAAAAATGATTTAAGTAACTAGGATATTTCTCAAGAAACAATTGACTTGACTGCATTAGAAACTTGGCTGTTTGTAGCGCTTTCAATCATGGACAGTGGCGTGACCTCTGCTCCGCTGTCTACACTATTTTGCAGTGCATGAAGTTTACCTGTAAACGGACACGCCCTGACCAGACGTAAATAATCTTGTACTTACTAAAGATTGTGGAACGAATACATTCAAATGCAAGCAATCTTCACTTCGGTCTTGTGCCTCCAAAGGAGGCTGCATTCCCGGGACGTGAAATATCACCTGCGGACACATCGGTCTGAAATGTGTAGCGTTGTAAACTCCGGTTAACACCTTCTTCACTGGCGCCTTGAAGCGGAGGTCGCCGACCGGTGGTTCAGCGTACGGTATACCGCGGTACACGTCGACTTTTTTTTGGATTGCAAATTCAGCAAACTCGAAGTCGACAGTTTCGCCAAATATAGTGGCGTTATTATCGGTCACAACCGATGGATCCTGTGCCGCAATCGTCGCCAAAATCGTACAAAGTATCACTCCTTTTTGAAATGCAAAGACATTACGCTGTGAAGCCATAGTTGCACTCGATGTCTACCATAACAGTGATCAAATATTTGCTTCTCTCAAGCTTTCAGTACGACTTAATTCACCAACATGAATACCTGAAGATTTGGTCAAGCGTGTCTTCTAACCTCGTTTACAATACGGGGTCAAGGACATCGGACTCAATGGTTTGAATCATAGGCGCTTCGATCGTCGCTTCGCGACGCTTCGCGAAGCCCCTGTGATACCGGGCTGTGATACGACAAGTAATAGCGTTGATCGCGATTTTGGGTTTGTTACTAAATATAGCTGCACGCGCGCGACTTTCGTACAAAGCTGAAATTCGGACAGATTTTGTGTTGTATGCGCGGCTGTTGTTGCAGCTTGTAGTCTCAGTCATCAATTCATACGAATAAGTGTGACGCTAAATAGCCATTCTAACACTCGCAGGTTTTATTTTCGTCGTTTATGCGGAAAATGCGGGCAAATACATATTAATGAGGAGAACAGTGACGTCATTTGCGATCAGCGCTATTACTGGGGGATTCGCGAAGCGACGATCGAAGTGCCTGTGGTTGTATATGTTGTACGAGATGGATAAAATCGAAGGATATTCAGTGTTGTTGTTTATGTTTACTGTTTCGCTGTCGTTGTGGGACCGTGATGTCCGGCAAATAAGGGACTGGACACAAATTACAGGGGGGGGTGGGCCGGTGTTTTTTGGGGGTGGGTCGCCATTTTTCGCGCAAGCATTTTTGAAGGGTCATAAAATTTTGTGCAAGCCTATGGGGGAGGGTCACCTTTTTTCATGCATCAAAGCTGAAATTGCATGTGCACGTTATGGAATACTGAAAAAAGAAAAAATACCTCCTGGCACTTTCATTTCTGCCATTACCATTTTCGGCGCGCCCTTTGGGCGCAAATTTCAGGTATAATAAACAATGTATTGATGATCCAAGCAGCCACATTGATTAAGTTGTCATGATTTCTACTTATTCAACACTATTGTGCATAACTGTCCCCTATAATGACTCTTTCAATAACAATTTGGGAGATTACTTATTTGACATCATTCTCCCATTGACAATACATTGGGTATAGGTCGGTGTCAAACGTTCATGTCGCTGTATGTACATTTTTTAATTTTTTGAGGACATCGACAGAATACAAACTGTTCAGAATAGTGCATAGTGTCATCAATAACAACTGGAAGCTTCAGGTCGAACAACTTTTGAATAACAATTTAGGATCAGATAACCTATGAGTTATTTGTAGTTTCTTCATAGCCTACAATGTATAGTGAATCAACATTTTGGTGAAATTCCAAAATCAAATTTCTTGCACAACCATGGACTTGAAACCACTCTAGTCTAATCATGAATATTAATACTAATAATTAGGTGTGCATAAATGCACAGGTTTACCAAGTTTTGTATTGGAAAAAAAATTATTCATAGTTTCATCATAGACTGCCATGTATAGTGAATGGACATTTCAGTGAAATTCAAAATCAAATTTCTTGCACACCATTGACTTGAAACTACTCTAGTCTAATCATGAACATTAATACCAATAATCAAGTGTACATAAATGCACAGATTTTCCTATTTTTGTATTGGAAAAAAATTATTCATAGGTTTCATCATAGACTGCCATGTATAGTAATCGACATTTAAGTGATATGCCAAAATCAAATTTCTTGCACAACCATTGACTTGAAGCCACTCTAGTCTAATCATGAACATTATACCAATAATGACTGTACATAAATGCACAGATTTACCTATTTTGTATTGGAAAAAAATTATTCATAGGTTTCACCATAGACTGCCATGTATAGTGAATCAACATTTCGGTGAAATTCCAAAATCAAATTTCTTGCACACACATGGACTTGTAACCACTCTAGTCTAATCAAGGACATAAATATCAATAATCAAGCATACATAAATACACAGATTTGCCAAGTTTTGTATTTAAAAAAAATTATTCATAGTTTCTTCATAGACTACAATGTATAGTAGATCAACTTTTGACAGAAATTCCAAAATCAAATATCTTGTTCACATGTGCACTTGTAAACAACCCATGCTAATCAAGTATATCTATATCAGTTATTGAACATCTGTATATGAACAGATATAGCTAGTTTTATACTGGGAAAATACACGTTCGTAGTTTCTTATAGTCGACTACATGTATAGTGAATCAACATTATCGATGAAATCTAAAAATTACATTTTTTGTACAGGCATGCACTTTTTACCTGCCACTTCAAGCAAAGTACATTTACATGAATAACACACATATGATTTGATATTTTTTGGACAACGCATAATATCGGCCACATTTTGCCTTTCTTTCAGGAGGGCAACTTAAAAAGTATAGCAAGTCAGAAGGGGGTCTTTAACACATTGCGGGTTTTTTTTGGGGTATTGAGTAACAGGGGAGGGTCACTTATTTTCAAGCACGGATAAGGGGGAGGGTCACTAATTTTGTGCATGAACTTTTGAAGGGTCACTATTTTTTACGCAGCGTTTTTTCGAAAAACACCGCCCCCCCCCCTGTAATTTATGTCCAGTCCCTAACGCTGGCCTAGTTGCATCAATAAACATTAGGAACGGCAATTCCTTGCTAGTTGCTAGGGCAAAACAGGCAAAAAACATACCAAAGCGTGCCACCATCTGCATTGGTGCTCAAAATTATCAATTACAGTACACTGTTTCATACGACAATCAGAACTCGTCAATCAAGCGGATCAAAACCAGACACGGAGATTTAATCGGCAGTTGTCTTTCACCTCTCACTTAGTACTTGGTTCTTCTAAATCTTTGCCACAGAAAATGAAAACGCCTGGAAAGTGACAGACTTTGCACAAACTTTCCTCGAGAAAACGTTCAACCATTCTCTTTCAAAATAAAAATCGGGGGTCACTGAGCAAATTTAGGTATTGGAGAAACAATTTTTCCGAATTTTTCGATATATTTGAAATTCAAAACGGCCGCTATCGCTGTGTTAACTGTATGGGAGAAATAAAATTTCCCATTTTCACAAAACTAATCCGGTGAAAACTGTATTTACTCCAAGAGCTTCAAAATAAGCCCAAACAACTCCATAAGTGCTGAGCCAAAAGACAATTGTAAAACTTCGAGAGTCCCAATATCTGTCCTCGGAGTGTACTCTGGCTACATTGAAAGCACTGGTGGACAACTAAGCCAACAGTTCTTTGACAGGTTCCTAAAGTGTACGTTACTCCATAAAACAAGGGTTACACTTAGAGCTTTAAGTTCAGAGTGCCTGTGTTACTCATAGAACACTGTGGCAGGGTACGCTCGGACATATATACAAAATACACAAATAATTTTTAGCAGTGCACATTTGTGTCATTCTTGTATAAAAATCCGTTGTACAACACAAAATCGGTATCTTTTGTCGTCTTTTGTCTCAATATGATGTTTGATACAGCCACAGCAAAGCATTATGGGATAACTGGGAAAAGGTTTTACATTTTACATCACATCAATCATCAATCCATATGGGATAACCGGAAAATTGTCTAGTACTACTGGTGATTTTACATCAGATCATTCATTAATCCAGCTTTCACAGTGCTCTTCATACTAGGCAACTTAAAAACACTCTTTGCAACAGCGAATTTTATTTTACACATTTTTATTGGCAGGTTTTTGTATCCATTTACATGTACAATGTACATAAATCCATTGAACCGAGCTTGAAGATTGCCTACACTTCTGTGTTACAATGAAGTACAGTGTATGCAGGGTATCCACACCCATACTTGCTTCAGAATGGAATATCCCTATTGTATTTCCATAACAGAAAGCCCAATCTACAGGAAATGGGTGGTGAAAGGCCAGTTATACTGTCCAAGTGTGCCATGAATGTGAGAAAACTGGAATTTAATCTTTGATTTTTTGTTTTGTTTTTTCAGTGTGCTCTGAAAGCTCCATTTTCATTCAATATATCTACACGTGCAAATGTCAAAGTTTGTTTGTTTTACTTATTTTTCAACTTTTTGCCCCAAACCGTCACTTTCCTATGGCATTCATTATTTACACTAATTTTGCACACAGCTACAGCTTTAAAATATGCAACAACAGCACAGTACAGTACAAAGATTTAATTCCACCCTGTTGGACAGAATATTTTGGCCATTACACATTTTATGGCAAAAAAACTCAAGAAACACTCACTTAGTACATGGACTGCCCAAAGTAACAATTTACATACATAAACTCAATTTAAGCAGCATAAAGTATATATATAAACTAAAACAGAAAAAGTCAACAAACTTAAAACAACAAAGTTATTTACAATTTGTACATGCAACGTTTATCTTTTGTAAATAATTTATAACAATGACTTTATTTGGAGTCCTTTGGGTTCATGAATTCAGCATTTAAATTATGCATGTCACGTGACTTCTTCTGACCAATCAGATCAAATATTAGATAACCCGATTTAAATTAAAAAGTAATTCATTCTCAATAAAATGGCCATGGATAAGAAACTGACGTACCAATATTTGGCATCACAGTGAGAATTAAACAATGGAAATTTACATTTCCCAATTGAACAATGGAAATTTACATTTCCAAATTGAACAATGGAAATTTACATTTCCAAATTGAACAATGGAAATTTACATTTCCAAATTGAACAATGGAAATTTACATTTCCCAATCTTCATAGACATGTCAACTTTGTTCAGAAAGACAGCACCAAGAAAATCTAGATCAAGTTACGAAATCTGCAGTACCTTTTATAAGCAGCATGATTTGAAAATCTGTTTCTAATTAACAAACAGAGAATTAATTACACTTTATAATTTTTTCACTTAAAATTACAGCAATGCCATGCCAACTATTCCCTGCAACTGCAGCGTAAATATTATCTTACTTACACTATCATACTATCTGGCAATTTTTTGTGACAATTATTAAAAATTTCCTTTGCAAACTGCGGATTAGGGTTTCTAGTATTTATGCACAGCCATGTTAAACAGATCTTGACAGTGAAATGCAACTGATTCCCTGGAAATTCGTTGCTGAAATAGTTGACACTAGTGGAAGTTAAACCACAATTCTGGCATGCTCTTTGGAATATCAACAATAAATAGGTAATTCAATATCGGTTCATTTCTTGTAAAGAAAATGATGAAAAATGAAAATGACAATGGTGGGTTGTTGAATTTAAACTTGTATGCAATATTCAAAATGTGAACTTCATAATGATCATATTTTTGGCCCAACTTTCAGCACAGCATGCATAAACATTCACAAAAAATGCATATTTCTTTGAAAACACATTACCATTAGACTAAGCCTGTAATAAACTTCAAACTCTGCCTTGTTTTAAAGCTGATCTCAATATTTTAAAAACAAACACTATGATTGACAAAATAGTGTTGAAATTGTTAGTGCTTGTACTTCAAATCATATACGTGCGCACTTCTACAGGATACTAGTAGTTAAAAGGTCTGTTCTGTAAACACTGTCATACATGTGCGTGTTCGGGCGAATTCCATGATACCAACAAGTTAAACACCATATTTTGATAGTTGATATGATAATCATGCTTCTGTCAGTGTCTCTCCTGTGAAATCATGTCTTATAAAGAGTTCTTAAAATCCCTGTTAACATTCACAGAATGTTCAAATAAATATTTCAAAACTTCAACCAGATAATTCTGATATAGTCGGTTTCAATTCATGAAAATTTTAATGAGATATCCACGTGGTAAATTTCTGATAAACGATTGGTGTAAGATATGTTCACATATTCCATGAAATTTTTAATTGCCGATTAGACTTTTATGCATGACTTAGATTTCATTAAATTCGATTACCCTGTTTGGCACCAATTCACAGACAGAAATCTGATTTGATAAATAATTTATGTTAATGAGCATACACAAGAAGCAGAGAGATAGTTTGCGCACATAAAGTCATCCTTGAAAACTTCTACTGAAAGACAGACAATGAATTAGTGATTGATTTTGGGTTGGGAATTGTTTGAAAACCTGATTCATAAAATCTTATATAAAACACTATTCTAGCTAACAATTCTTTGCAATAAAACAAGCTATATCTTGGAGTGTTTTTCTTTGAAATTGTCTAATCTATTCCAGCATATTCCGTACAACATTATGGCACACTTCCCCGACTGTAGTTTGCACAACTTTAGACAAAAGAAAACAGATCTTCGCCATTCACCAATGTATTCACAGAAAGTGTCAGACTTTAAAATTGAGAACAAATCTGAGTTTCCACTCGCAAGAGTAACCACAACACTTACGGAAATTCCAGCAAAACATGATGTAATTTACACATTTGCATGAAATCTAACACAGGTGAGGGGCATTAAGTAATGTGTTCTTTTGAAAAAAGAATGGCTACACACTGGTTTTAAACTTCTGCATGGAACAGTGAGTATAGGCAAATATTACAATACCAACTCTTTCACAAAGGTGGGGAGTGTTCTTCAAGAAGTGATTGTCTCTTTGGATGCTGATAAAATTTCTCAGCAATCAGGTTTTGTTACCAGGAATCTATGTTTTTCTGAGTCTATATGCAAATGAGGACATTGATATAAAGAGGCAAGGAAAACACATAGCTTACAAAGGCAGGGGTATATACCAAGTACCTGCACTCAAATGACTTGTTAAAGAATGGCATGGCTCCCTCTATGGTAATAATATTGTACCTTTTGTTTTTTATGTTGTTTTGCTTTCTGAGAGTAAAAAGTAAATATAGGATTGCACACAAAACGTTCAGCACACATACGCACAGAAATACACAAGGGTTTCAACGAAAATGTTTTGAACATAAAAACTTGAATCTAAAATTGCATGTTTGCTGTAATAGAAATTACAGTTGACACATGCACATGTTATGCAAAATATCTTGTCTGAAGAAACTTCAACATATTGGAAGGTTGTCAATTGGTTCTTGATGACCTCAATTGCATTTATTACTGTTCATCATTGCCACAACACAATGATTTTCAGTCTTTTGGAAATTCCTCCTCTGAAACGTATCAGAAGCCCATCTGACCTCTGACCTCCATCCACTGTCTCACTTTCTGAACTGAACAGTTATGCAAATCAGCATTGCAGGGTGTACACAGTTACAGAATCGGTCCTTTTCTCATTGATTTGAAAGCCAGCGAGCCCGACAGCATTGCAATAGGTCCACTGACGACATGTCCGCTTTGTGAGCTGGTGGTCTGTTCAGTCGTGACTGGCATTGGCAGCGTACTACTAACCGATGACATACGGGTGGATACGGACGTCGTCATTGTTGTCTGCGTCGTCGCGACATTTGAAACGCCCATGTTCCTAAGTTTGTCAACCAGACTGAACCTCGCAGACTGCGTGGAGGCTGACGTGAACGGAGCTGCACTCATCCGCGGTCCAGACATGATAATGCTGCGCTGGATGATTCCACTCTTTGATGGGGAGGGAGCAGGGGGTGGGACAAGAGGGCTGACCACCTTCTCAGCTGTAGGTGACTTTTCTTTATCCATTTTTTCTGATTCATTGTCTGATGATAAAGGAGGTGTAATGGGTGATATACCCCTTTCTTGCAGAAGCCTTGCAAGTCCCACTGTCGTACTGAATGTCCTCGTTGCTTTCTCACTTAACGGAGAATCCAACTTTGGGTTGCATGTCACAATACTCTGCTTTGTTCCGGTGCTGTATCCATGGAAACAAAGAAAGAACATTTAGCTGAGGGCAATGATCTATTTCTCTACTGACATTATTAATACAAGTATTTATATATTCAAACATTAACATACACATTCTGTGCAAATAATTTTCCATCTAACCTCAATGTTGATTTGAATTTTGTTTTTTATGTTGTTTTGCTTTCTGAGAGTAAAAAGTAAATATAGGATTGCACACAAAACGTTCAGCACACATACGCACAGAAATACACAAGGGTTTCAACGAAAATTAATGACTTAATACACTGCGTAATATGTGGCATGTAATGTCAACACTGAAACACTTATCCAAAAGTTTTCATTGAGACAACTATCAAATCTTGTGAATACGGTGTAATGGAAGCAGATGATGATATTTTAGGATTGAAGTATAAATTTTCTAAATTACAGAATGAATGGCCAAACCTTTCTGACCAGAATTCTAACAGAGAGATCAAAGTTCATAGCTAAACACTTGTGCACGTACAAGTCTTTTGGTTTACAAACTATTCGTTTACACAAAGGTAACATAGAGTTTCTACTCAAAATCTGTATAACCCAACGTTTTGATATCCTTTTGACAAACTGTTATCCTTTTGATGAACCAGTCAAGAAATGTAGCTTTTGTAACTGTACAGAAATGCGTCCAAAAGTAAAGGCAAGATGCACATGTATATGCATGCTGTTTTTATTGCTTTGATCTGGGTCATTATTATCACCGAAAATGATACTAGTTTTTGAACTTGGTCATATTAAACTATGTAATATTCTTTGGTTCCAACATTTGAAAAAAACACCTCTCAAGACATTTCAACATTTCACCAACAGTAATATCTACTTTTACAAAATGAAATGTTGCTATCAACTCTGCAATATGCAAATATTTGCCCGAGACTTACATCCGGCACATGCGCAAGTGATGACCTATGACCTTTAAACTTGGACTTACTGTCTCAGGAACTATACTCACCTTCCAGTGACTTGGGTATTGTCATCGAGATGCAGTATTTTACTGTTTGTAAAAGTCAGAGTTGTATTTGTGTTTTCAAGCTTGCTTGGTGCTGTGTAAGGTGAACCTGCAGTGCAACAAACATCAGCTGTGGTTACTACTACGTTGCTAAGCACAAACACAGTTGCTAAGCATAAACATACAACGATTCTGCATCTAAAATATACCACACACACTGACACGGAGACTGGGGTGTTGATGCATGTTTGAGTAATGGTTGCCCTTGGTTACCAATCTACAGTCATAACATGCACTGCTCTAACAATACACTACTATTCTAGCTGTGTTAAAGGGCGGGTGATCTGATTGGTTGATTTAGGGCATATTGTAGACATATGCCAATCAGAAACCCTGTAAGTCACAACAACTTGTAGTTGCAGACATGGGGTTTCCAATTGGCTGATGTGACTTCAATGTATCTACCAATCAGAGGTCTTTATTTATGTAACCATTAGTATGGAAATATACAACCCTGATTCTGCTCAGTATTAATCACATTTAAATCACTGCATCCTTCAACGAGTGCCTTTCGTTTTCAAAAACAAATGGATATTTGTCATAAACAGTCATACACAGATTAGTGTGGTCTCTCACTGATTTTGTAAAGAATCACTGAGTAATAGATTATTATAATTTGAATTCTAAAATAGAATACATACTACACCAAAGTTAATAAAATTCTATAACATCTACATATAAGTTTATAAAGGTGCAACTTAAATCTCACATCTTAGTTATTACTGGGTGTGAGATTTTGGACAGTGCATATGTGTGTGTGTATGTGTCTGTGTGTGTCTGTGTATCTCTGTCAGTCAATGAAAATCCATTTTATCTGACATGCATCAATAATTGAGACAATACACAAATCCAAATTTCGTTCCCCATATACCACATCATACTTATATCGAGGTCAAAACTTAGAAAATATATTGAGAAAGAAGGACTGGACCTTTCCATGGGGAGATTTTAAACAGACCTAGCATGCAGTATATAGCAAAGTAAAGGATAGTCTACTTAAACCGTGGATAACAAATCATGATATGAAATAGGATTGCCATTCAGACCAAGAGTTAAGACCAAACCAAGAAAAAGCTAAAATACTGCAGTGAAGACTTACAAAGACTGGATGGTTCAAATGATGTTACAGACTTATTTCAAGGATGTACAGGAGACTTAATTAAATAGCAAGTGCACCAGCTAAGACCTTTGTCCATATGTGTACTTGCATAAGATTTAGAAGTAGATTTTCAGGCATTACCAAGTTCCATTACAAAATGCAGCACAAAAAGGATTATAATTTGAACTTGGACATCACCCCAATGCACCAAAAACTGTGGAACTATCTCAACCAACACCATACTTACTCACTTTGCGATCTACGTGGGCGGATGTGACGGCGCCTCCGTCCTACATAAGAATGGCATTAGCGAACTTTTGAGTTGTTTTGTGCCTGTATTATGTATGTTGTGTTATTGGCTTTACTGCAGAGGATGTGTTGCTGTTAGTATTAACCCTTTTCCTGCCAGACAGTAATAACTGTATCACTTCCCCATCAGCCAAGTCAGTAAAAAGCGGTATTGAGCCAAAACATGACGTATTTTCACCCACTTGGCTTGGTATGTTATAGCATCTTTTGTCGAAAAAAAATCAACTTTACAGTATTATGTTTTCAACAGCCTTCAAATGTACAGTATTATGTTAAAATACATCATATGGAATATGTTGTGTTTGATTAATTTTAACCATCTTGACCTGGTGGTGAAATATGGACTTGGCAGGAAAAGGGTTAAAGAAACTCAGTCAGTCTACCCCTTCCAGTGCCAAGTGTGTCGAATTAATTGAATGAGATGAAATCACATTTTCTCTTCATCCTACAATTGCTCTATGTACAGTGTGACACACTTGTATATGTAGCAAAAGAAACCAATCTGTTTATATCTCAGTTTAGAATTTACCAGTTTCATTTGCGTCATGTTTTATTGCACAAGTCTCTTTAGGATGTGATGGTTCAGATGAGAGAGTCTCTTTAACACAAAGAGTTCCCAGTGTTCATTTCGTAACCTTGTTGTTTGTGTGATGTTTTGACATTTGTAAAGGAAAAGCTGGGATTCTATGGGGAATGGAAGACTGTGGTAGGGAAGAAATGGCTTTATTCAAACAAGATACAAGAAATACCAAACACCTGATAACAAAAAGGGAAATACCAATTTATCATGATCACCAGCAGAAACCAAGAACCAACAAAAACGACCAAAATTACTCCCAAGGAGATTATCCTACCAAGAGAACTAGATCCGTCAAAACAATACCACAGCCATCATAAAACTGCCATAAAAACTTAAAATCCACAAATCTTTACGTGTATATTTGTCCTCATGAATACACTTCATAAACATTCAGCATAAACATGCAAATAGATGTAAGAACCGCTAAATAACTATTCATACATGCTAAGCACATAAAGATTAATCAAATAGTTCCTGCGCAATAGACAATTTCATGTCAACATCCTATACACATCCTATGGTATCCCAACACCATGCAATAGGTTTGATAGTTCTGCAGTGCAATATTGTCATCTATCTGCCTCAATTCCATGTACCAGTATTTTCCAGCTGGCATTTTTTCAGCCAATGACAATCATGGTAAGCAATACAGAGGCGATAATGTCTCTCACACTGGGTCAATATGCATCACATGACTAGCTAGAAAACACATGAGTGCATGATAAAATTTTGTATGACCTTTCAAAAGGGTCAATATATATATTGTGTGACTTGAAAAACAATGATTGAGTGGGCCAATACGACATTTACTCACTTGTAGTGACATTGCCGTCATCTTCAAACTCATCCAATGAAAATATTTCCTCTTCATGTTCCAGAGTTTTGTATCCCTTGACATAGATACCAGGCCTTGTGTCCAACATACTAGCCATGTCTGGCGTGGCCAGTCTCTGCCAGTGGTGTAAGGTCATTGACCCTGTCATAATAGGAAGCATTGATACACTGCAAATTAGCATGTGTCTGGTTTTAGTTGAGTCTAAGAACTTAGCTGGACAAACTGGAAGACTATGAAAAGTTTCATAAAGAATTGGAAAAAAGTGTAAATGAACTACAAAAGTTGGCAAAAGTGAACGATTGATATCAGAATTTGATGAATACAACAAACAGAACCAGTATGTTTTGCTTTAGCATTCATATTATTGCACTTTTTTAATGTGGAGCATGTTTTTTTTTTGTTCTTCATTTTATTTTAAACTAAAGATCTAGATGAAAAAACAAAGTTCAATATTCTGAATATCTACCTTCAATTGGTTTGACAATTTGCAGTTTCTCAGGAATGTAAGAACGGATTCCGAGTCCTGATGAGCTGGAAATTCCAGAATATTCTGAGAAGCTACCGACTGACATGATGCTCTCCGGGGATTTCCCGAGAGGCGTTGCCGTGCCAGAACTTTCCTTTCCACCGACTTCCACGTACTTCCTTTCAAACTCTTGGTTTTGTCTTCTCAGGGAGAGCCGACGGAGAGCAAGTTCAAGGTCATTGGAACCCGGGATTCCAGGACGACCAAGACGCCTCCTTGTACTGTGAAAGTCAAAGTTACCACGAAGTCATTACATATTGGCCTGTACATGACTAACTGGGGCTTGAAACGGGTTAGCACTGACAAATACTGTTACTTTATATCAATTAGTTTTTCATCAGGAATACAATAAACCGACAAAATATGACATTGAAAAGGCACCATATAACTTATAATCTATTGTGTAGATATACAGAAAAGTAAAGCAATATTTCTCAAACTTGTTTGTATGGAAGTAGTACATCTGATTTTTGCATGATGTTTGTGATATCTGACACATAAGATGTAAATATTTTCACTTGAGCTGTCTTGCAAGGTACGTAAACCTCAAAGATGTAACTTACTTTCCAGCTTCACTGCCACTTTCTTCATCGCCATGGTAATGATCACTGGAAGGCGTGTCCCTGTCTGACGCGATGATAGAGCTAGTCGGCGACGTCCTTCGACTAGTTCTCAACGACTGCATGGATGACCCAGGAATGCTCAGGAAACCAGTTCTTGTCTTGTTGGCCGCCTTCACCGTTTTCATCACATTTTTGTTCCGTTCTCTGTTAAGATGTCAAGATTTCAAAGTCAGGGCATCCTTTCACATTTCATAGCATGTTGACAAATGGGATCTTATTGTCATGTTCTGTATGGATACGTTTATGTACTTCAATGCAATGTATTACAATGTCATTAATTCTATGCTAACCCCTGTGTGCTTTCATTTCATTCTTCACCTTTGTGTACTTATCTTGACATGTTCTGAGAATGCACACATTGAAACAGTTCACACAGTGACTTGATTCTGATTTTATTCTGGTATTACATGAAAGAGACTAGTTTCAAGTATAAAAACTTTTGTCTTGAGCTAAATGTAAGCAAAAGTTCAAAAGTTTAATTTCTTGACATTGAACAACACCTAGGCAATTTAATGGCTTGAGGGTATAACATCCAAATGTGGGTAACAAATCTGTTACTCAATGCGCGCTGTAAAGTATATTTCTTAAAGAAAGAATATTTCTTACTTTGTTTCCTTTGGTGAATATCCCTCTGCATGCATCAAATTCTGTTTAACTGAAATCTCAATTTCTGACGCAAGAGAGTCCTGCAACATCAGAAAGAAATCCATGTTACCAACATCTATATCTCACTGCAAGTCATTGTTAAGCTGCTATGATGACATCTATGTACAAAGAATTCTCATTGATTGGCCACTTTTGCGTTTATTTTAAACTGTTGTCATATGGATTGATATTGCTCATGGCCCTCTGGTGTTCAGACACAGTGTTCTTTTGTCTCTCCCACCTGCTGTTTATCCTGTTTTCCAGACTGAAAAGTACAGGTCTTGAGCAGAAATACTGAACAAAGAACAAAGTACATCAGGGAATACTCACCTGTGGGAAAACTGATGACAACGGCGTGTAGGCTGACCTTGCAGTTAAACTCGGTTTCCGGGAAGTCTTGGCATCTTCCTGGAATTCTCTGATCATTGCCATGCACTCATCATACTTCTCCTTGAGCTCAGACAGCTGATAAGACAAAACCAACATTCTATGAACTTCCGGTTTCAAGTGGTCAAATTTCTAATGGCAAATATTTCACAGCTTCCACTTTAGTGTTTTTACAACCTGTGATTATCACACTTGTATTCACTACAACAGTGGTTAGATGAACATCACATGCTTGAACTTCCACTTGTGAACCAAAGTACTCTACCGTATGAAAATGTTTTGGAGATAACCGAGTAAACATACCTCAGCTGTGAGTTCCCGTTGAGCTTCCTTACCAGCTTGCAATTCCTGGTGGAGCTCATCATTTTCTATCGTGAGCTGTAATAGATAAAGTAATGTTATAAAACTTGTCTTGGAAAGACTGGCTTTTTACATTAGTTACAGTTGAAGTTCTGTTTGCTGCACAGAAGCAAATTCATTACATGGAAGAAGATTTCTGCATACTGCCCTCTAGTGATGAGAATTGTTTTCTTTTGTTTATTTAGAAGTAACATCTACCTATTTCAGTTCAAAACTTGTCATGAAGCACTGACCCTCTTTTACAGTTGATATTCAATAACATCATGGAAATAAAATAATGTTGAGTGAGATTGCATGTTCAGAAGTATTTCAGTTGTTGTGTAAACATTTTTCAGTGAATTAATTTCACTTACTTTTTTAACTTTTGATTGTAGATCTACGATCTGTGCCAGTAGACTGGTAATTTCTTCCTGTTGTCTTTGATTTTCTTCCAATTTCTTATATAATTCATCTTTGAGAATTTCAACACTAGTGTTAACTTCCCCTGTGGTAAAAAAATCAAATTTGTTTTTATACTGATCTCTTAACTCAGGGATCAGACTACCGGTACATCTCAGCTATAACCAATTTTGCCAAATGAATATGGATTTTTAACTTGTTTCTGAGGTCCAATGAAGAAATTGAATGTTCACTTTATTTTTTTTTTTAAATTTCTCCTTTTGACTGCCACTAGCATTCATGGTGACCTGGCTGTGTATTACTACTGTATCAACTGAGTATCAAGCAAATAAAATATCTGAAATTGAATTGAATTGAATTGAATTGATTTCACCAGATGAAAATATATATATATACATGTCAAGTATAGACCTTTTCATCAGACCAACTGCCATGTTCTATTCACAGCTATTTGACGTATACAATTTTGAAGAGAGAGAGCAAGATTTCTGATTCAGTGATTGTAGGGCTTTACAATATTCTAAGCAACCAGTTGGCTGACTCACCTAATTGTCTGACACAATCGTGCACCAGAAAGTGTTCCTTCTCTTCATAATTTGATGTTTCTGTTGAGATTTGTGCGCTCTCAAGCCTCAGCTGAAGATTCTCCTCTTCAAGCCAGTTGATTTTCTTGTGCAGTGACTCCAAATTAATGTAAGACCCCCTGACAGAGGCAGAATGATCTCTAGTATCAGTACCAGAGACATTAATGTGTTATTTGCAGCAACAAGCAAGGTGATCAGACAGAGAGAGATTATATGACAGTGATGTGATATTGTGACTGACAGTGAACATGTACAAATGATTTTATAGCAATCACAGAAATTGTCTATCATTTTGAGAACTAAAATGTGATTGGTTGATGGCTTCAGTTGTTTGGTTTTTTCTAGAGATTTAAGCCAATCAGGTTACTTGTTTTAGGATTGCTACAAGATGTCGGTGAAATGATATTGATAGAAAGATTGAAATGACCGCTGTTTTCCAGGCCATGCCACAAACACAGCAAACACCAAACAGAACACCAGTACACCAAGAGACTAAGTCGAGTCCAAGAAAATTTTGATTGAAAATGTAAATCTTCAAGAATTTGAAGTGTAAAAGATCCATCAAAGTCACAGCATACAAAATGTGGCTTTTAATTTGTGTCCGATGACATAAACACAAAATATTATCTTTTCTTATTCATTCCCTATGTAAAATTTGCAAAATTGTTGGTTGACATTTTCCAGTTTTTGACAAGATAGTTTTGAAACACTAATCAATGTATTCTTATAAGTAATTCAAAAGTGATCTTCGATGAAATGTATTTTGTGTATCGAGAAATTGAGAAATATTTTTGTTTCTTTTGTCATTTCAGACAAGTGCGTTTGTAAAGAAAGTCGCAAAATACAAGAGTAGATTGTAATATATGCAATACATAATTGTTAGATTGTCAACTCACCCATATGATACTAGACTATCATCTTCTGATTCGCTATAATCCACTTCATTTGTGTAAATTTGTAACAGATCTGTTTTCATTTGAATCTCATGGGAAAGCTGAGCATTCTGGGAAGGAAAACACATCACGGAATTAACAATAATGTGGAAGACGAAGAAGACTACTATCCATCATGATTTCAATAGAAAAATGGAGACAGTATGTTAAAGCCACTATGGCATATCTCTTTTAATCTCCTCTTTTCACTCAAAGCTGCACAGTGGAGGTCAAGGATATTTCTACCAAATTGTCAAGATCTGACATGTCCTTGATGAACAAACCTGCTTCAAATATTGTCAGCTTTTTCAAACATAGACATGTTAAAATCTGCAAATACTGATTTTGTCGAATTCTGCAAATCAACTGGCATACTTTCATCCAACATGTAGCAAACTAAAAATAAACTCATCTCTTGTGTGAAATCAGTAATTTTCTTCCTAAGATTCTTAATGTGCCTATGTTATATCACTCTTTACAGCTCACTTTGGAGTGAAAGCTTTGGCAGAAATCTCAAGGGTCACAATGGTGCACTCAATTCTTTTGTTATGGTTTTTATTATTCACAATTCCTAATAGCTCAACTTCTGCTTTTGTAGTTTCTCAATAATGCGTTGTGTTCATTGTTTGAGAAGATCATTAATCTTCAGTACTTGGCCATGAAACTAGAATATGCATTTCTCAAAGTGGTCTGCAGAGGGGGTGAAAATGCCAATGGTTTTGATTGATTGACCTCTTGGGAGACGAGTGTCAGTGACCGGTCAAAATTTGCTAGCCCTCTAGTAGCAAGGCCACGCCACAATTAAATGCAAAGCTGCAATCAAGTGCAAAGCCAGGCACAATCCACTTTCAATTTCTGTATCAATCATCCGAGACACTGCACACTTCCTGATAGAAATTCAACAACGGATGGTACACTTCTCAATAACAAAACCAAGATATGCATGAAAAATGCTGAACTAAGAATTGGACAGTTGTGTACAATTTAGTAAGGAAGGAATTAGAATTATAATTACAGGAAAACCTGACAAAAGATAATTTTATCTGTAAAGATCTTGCTTTGACACAATAAAATTGCATTGTTTCACGATCAATATTCTCATAGTTTGATCTCCGTGCAGTATTTTGTAATGCAGGTCATAAACTTTTACATCCCGCCATATTTCCAAATTGCCAACGATAGCAAGAGACAGGTAACAGACATGGCTGAAGTCTAGAATTCACTTGTCACTTACTTTTTCTGTTGCCACGGTGAGTTGTTCTTCCAACTGTTCATTTTGCAGTTCAAGCGTCTTATTTCTTTGGAGTAGAGTTTGTCCGATCTTTGCGGCAAGCTCTAAGTCTTTTTCTTTCTGTGGCAATAAATCACACCAAAATCACAACTTGTAAACATACCTCTGTTGAGTTTGTTATGTTGCATGTAATAAAGCTACAAAATATTTGACATTGGCATATATAACTTCATTACAAACGGCCTTAGCTTGTCAGGGTATCCTTGATAGGTGACACCTCTTACCTATACATCAATTTTCAAGAAAATTAACTGACATGGTGGTAGTTTTTTTAAGATTACTAAAACAAACAGAGGGTACAGTTTTCAATTCAAACACATTTGTTTTCCATTTTTCAATCATCAGAAAGGTTGAAGATAATGGCAAGCATTTGTGGATAAAAATCCAGGACGTAGGTAGTCAGCAATAGTGAACAAAAATACTAAAACTGATCCAATTACATTTCAAATTACACACTTAAACATGTCTTTTGACGTAACGATATTTTGTTGGAGTGAACAGTACAAATTTTTTCCCAACAGAAAATTCCATTGAAGTGTTACATCAGAAAAACCAATCTTATTCTTTCATTTCCTATTCACTGACCGTAGATGTTTCACTGAAGCTTTCACAATTTTCAGTGATTAAATCTTTCACACTGTGTTTCGTCAGAGAAAAATAATCTGTTTTCAAATCTTAAATAAGAAAATGGAAGACAAGTTAAACTGTACCTCTTCAAGAAGTCTAGTCACTGCGTCGATATCATGGTATGTTTTTGTCATTTGGCTTACGCGTTCAGCGCATAAAGCTGAAATACAAACAGAGGGAGAAACGTTCATCAGACAAGGAAACTTCATTAAAGGTGTAAAAATATAAAACTGTAGGTGAGATTTCAAGTCTTACCTGTTCACCTTTTAGTGTGATGGGATATTTTTCTTTCAAATGCATGTATTACTAATTTGGAACAGTGACATATTCTCAAGACTCATGTGGTGCTGTGACTTGTGTCACCAAATCACAGGACTGGACAAAATGTACAAAGTTATTTTAAAATTGCTAACAGAATCCTCTATATTTGGAAGATATCTTGTCAGTTTTTCATGCAACATTGACTAGACATACTGTGAAGTAGTAAGTAAACACAATTCATGAAATTATGGCACAAAAATTTGCAACTATGACAGAATCTCACTCACAAACTCACATCAACACACGCACACATACACTGAGTATACCGGTATGTTCAGTGTTTATCCATGTCATTGAATAATTAATGAACTTCAAATATGAACAACACATCTGTGTACACGACAAGACTGACATGTCAAAAGTACTCCATGCCAGCATGTCTTATACTTATCACACTGACTTCATCAACAACACCTGAGTGTCAAGTCAGTATTGTCAACACAGAGTAAGCATAGACACTTGAGAAAAACCTCAAGGATCTATGGAATACGCAAGAAGATCTCTTTTACAAAGTTGACAGCTTCACTGTACGATCATCTCTGCAGAATTACACCCATATTTCAAAAGGAAAACACAACAAGTGACATCTATGCAGCAAACGATAGACAGCAAACATTACAACACGCTGAGTGCTCTCTCACCAGAATAACTCCACCTTTCGCTGTGTTTGTATACATATCGAGCTTTAAACTTCTGTTTTGCCCGATAGCAGGTCCACACAAACTTCTTGGACTCAAGGTCTGATCTTTTCGTCTCAGACATCCCGACAAAAGATTTCACAAGATTTCAGAAAGCCTGGGTATCCACACACAGGGTCATGTTTACATTCCTCAGAAGTGTCTCATCTACCAATGCTTTAAACGGACCCTAGACATCTCACTCTATTGTTTCAACGTCTTCAATTATTCAAGCCATCAAATACCTGTCCCAGGTAACACACGTGTGGACACACAGGGCGAATCCAATTAAAATTTTATGAGGATTATGATTGGTTAGCACAGTCAGCAACTCCACAAGTTCATGCGTCAAGCTCCATAACAATGTACACCATCTCACTCAGGGAAACCAGTCCTTTCAAAAAGCTGATACAACTGCGTTAGAAATCAATACTGAAGGTGCTTCTTCATTGTTGCGTCTCAAACCATGACAAATGCCTTCTTCATCATGTATTCAGACCACAAATTTAAATAGACATTAATATTCAAATCACCTAATCAATATGCAAATTTGCTTCAATGAATGTAACTGTTTTGTAATGAATGACGTATCCTTATTTACTAAGTTCAATATTGAAGAACAAACCAGTTTGCATATATGCACATGTCAGTTCTGTCTGTATATGTAAAGGTCAAATTCAAGTACAATACCTGTCCATAACATCACTGAATTTTAATAATGAATACCAGTGTGATTTGAGAAGCTAATTGGTCATGCACAAGATGGAAAGGTATGACAACTACATGTAACACTTGTCCTTCAGTGTTATCATCATACTATGTCAAATTACATTTCAAATACATGCGTTACTTTTGATGGTCTGGAACATGTAAGGTAACTCTTTCCAACTTTTATTGTTCACAGCATATTGAATTCATAAACATAAATCCTTACTATACAAACAGCTAGATCTCACCAACTGAAATGATAAATTTTAGTAGAAAAGTATAAAACAGTAATATCAAATTAAAATCCTGACAATCTACAGGTAACTTAAATTTCAGAATTTTGTTATGGAACTGAGAGAACACATTTCTGAAAAGCTGGAAAACACTTGGCATGGGAAACATTTCTGTATTGTTTTTCTCTGCGTGGGAATTTACTCCACTTATAAAAATTACACATTCTGCTGTTGTTACATACAACTGTGATATTAAATAAACTGTGTTGATTGTGTAATATTCAGTAAGACCTAAACATGGACTTTGGCATGGTCACACATCTGACTAAGCTACGGCTAACCCACAGCAGTCATCTAAGCTATTCTGTCATTGGCACTGTAACCTTTGGTGTGTACAACACAAGTAGATCTAACCAATGAGATTCTGCAGTATAACACCGCATTCTTCTTACTGTAAACCTGTCTGAGCATAGTAATCTCCGGCCGTCAAATACATCTTGTAGGAGTCTATAGTTCTTATATAAATGGGTTCACGGGGTCAATATGATATCAATACCTATGATAATACATACTGGTACAGCTATTGTATATGAATGTAATTGGTATTTACTTACACCCATTTCTTTTAAAACTGTAAAACCTCTCTACCTCACTAATACGAAGTCACATAAACACAAAATATCACATCTATTTATGATCAACGAACGGAAATTTCCAACAGACAAAAACTGCCCTATGCAGTAAAAGAGTACATACCCATTTGAGGTTACTGTGGTATCAGCCCAACTGTAGCTCCGATACTTTCTGTTACATTGTATCCTAACCCATGTTGCTGTTCACCTTTAGTTTCTTTGCCCAAATAAAAAATTTGCCAACGACAAAAGGACAGGAGACTTTTGGGCGTTTTCCACCCTTTCATCAAAGACGACAAAAATACTGCTTGACACACTGCTGGCAAAGTACTGGCAACTCGGACCAGGTTCAAAGTACAATTTTAACCGTCTGTAAAAAGGTAGGTCGGTGCAAATATACATGACGTCACTAAGGGGACTTCTCCAAACTGTAACCTTGTGACGTCAACAAGGGACCTTCTCAACACAACAGCACAAAAACACACAATTCATTCACGTTGGATGGGTAGTTTAGATTTGAACCCGTCTATGTTTTTTGGCTCTTTCTGCTTACCATTCCAATGAATAATACCTTGGTTCCAAACTATTTAAAACTACAGTTTCATAATACAAATAGTTTATTTGTTCCTTTATTTCACACAAATACACGGATGATATTGCACAGGTACCACGCCAATGGGAACTGCTGAATTATACCACTTATGGTGACTGTTCATGGGATAAGCTTTCAATCTTTGGAAAAAATTTCAATTTTGCATTATTTGAGAAGTTTGTCACAAGCTTACAGTGTACTGAAAGAGTGGGCTTAAAAACAAACTGAAAACTGTCACTGAAATTTAAATAATGAATTTAATAAATTTGTGTTAATTTTGAGAAAACTGAGTACAGATAGTAAATGTGTGGAATATGACGACATAATTTCTGGTACATACCTAGACAAATATACCGAATATAATAAACTAAAAGCTGCTCCAAACTAACCTTGGTGTAAAGTACCAGAGTTCATGGACTTATGATATGATGGTTGATTATGAGTGGTACAAACCATGACAAAAATGCCGTATAAAGCAGCTTTGTCCATCTGAGTAATGTGCCGCGAAAATGTCCCACATCCGAATCATTAATAGCGCTGATATCACAGAAATGTGGGCGCATGATACGATAGTTACTGTTTAATGACTGGAGAAGTTCTCTGACAAGTACCAACTCAACCCTTGGCAAACAGACCAGCCCAACTCAAGAGCTTAGAAACAACGATATACCTTAAGCTGACAACCTCTGACCTTGACATTTTAGTCAGACAGGAAGGAAATATTGCATTTATATTTTATACATTAAGTATTCTACAGTTTAATAAACTGATGACCTTTGAACTGGTCTACATGGTATTGAAAACTACATTTAAATTTATGCAAATAGTATTTTAAGTAGTAGGGCATTATTAACTACTCACAGGTTTACTTATTGATACACTGTTACAAATTTCAATTTGCATAAGTCTGGCATTCTCTGAACCCAGCAAAGATGTCACAGTGGATGCTAATGTTGTCCTTGCCGTGTTCATGGCTTGTTCTCCGTACATTAATTGGGTCATCAAAGGGTATTTAACATGATAAACGGATAATTGACCGATTGAAAGGCCGAATCTTGAATCACTGCCCACAAGGTCTACGTTTCTTCCACATTTATGCAGCACATTAATGATATGAACAGTTAAAAAATATTGACAAAATTTGACAAATTCCTATCGACTGTGTTTTTATACGGCAGTCTTGGTTTCACATCAACACTACCAATCACATCCATGGCACTGCCACTTTGCAGCTTGATTGCTGAATAGTTTCCGTATGATTTATCAATCTTGAAGTTCATCAAATAACCTACAGCAACTGGTCACAATTAATATTGTAATGTTGACATTTTATCAGTATTTGTATCAATAAAATTTTTAATTGAATACGCACATTAGTAAATACAGTACCCTTTCAATAAATGTAGATAAAACTGGTAAGTTTGACTGAATTTTGTACAATATAAGTATTTTAAAGTCCATAGCACTTTCAGTCCGTTTGCATGTGCTAGACTTGGGAACATATCTTATTTTTTATCCAGTAAAAGGTACATACCCTGATGTGGGCACGTAGGCACATCTTAGTTATCTTCAAACTCAATGAAGCGAGAAAATAAGCCTTGAAACAAATCAATGCGTTTTCAAAGTCTATGAATGCTCAGCTGACCTGTCCATGATACAAGACATTGAAAGGAATTTTTTTAAAATGACTAAAAAGTATCAAAAAAGTATAGATTGAAACCTATTTATGTCAGTTGATGTTGATAATTCTTGATATTCCCTGAACACCTAACTGTATGGAGTTTGTTGTTTGTGTGTATGTGAGGTTGGATAGAAACTGAATGAATATTACAGAGTCAACTGTAAACAGAACAATGTAAAGTTCAAGGTAACATTTGTTACTCTGTATCAGTGTTGTCAAAAAGAACCGACACGCCAGTATGTGTAGAGCAACACCTGGGAATAATTCTGTTTTTTTCGCAAACTCAACATGAATGGAAACAAAACCAGAAGATCCACAAGCCCTGATGAATCAACAAAGCTCATTAATAGCTGATAGCAGAACCAAACCCTCCTGACAAATAAAACAAAAGAGATTGTGTTGTTGGGATTACAGTAAGCCATATAACAATTGCAATACTTATAGAGCTATAGCAGTGCCATGCAATGGCTTAGGTACATCTATCACTGGTCATTGAAATGAGTCTTTATATAAAATGACGGTACAAAGTCACCAGGAACAATTCAGCTAAATCAATTTTATAGACACATTCCGTAATTCTTGGCAACAAAATCCACTTTGTTGAACCTTTCCGCTAATAATGGTAACATTTATAATCACATACAATAGAATATTGTATTTCAGTGTACAGCTAATTTGTCATCCACCAAGTGTCACTGGACTCTGTACAGTATAAGTTGCTGAACTTTGTCAGCTGGTATTACCAGAATTCTACAAGTTGATGAGGTTAGGTAGTTTGCATCCTGTACACAGGTAGATTGAAGGAGCCATATTTTGTCAGACAACTGTGTCTCCACAGGAAATGCCATTATTGTTAGGGTCCACTCTCACATATTGTGCGGAGTTTTTATAACTTCCGTCTAACACTTGAATCAGACAAAAGTGAGTCCGTTGTCTCATATCTATATCTACTTCAGATGTTAAAATATGAGAAAATATAAGAAATATTTTCCTTTCAGAAGTACATGTACCGGTATATATCACTTCTTTCTGTAGAGAACAGAATTCCCCTTCACGAAGGAAACACTATCTTCTCTTTGATATGAGTTAGCTAGAAATTCTTTCCACAACAGCGATGGTGAAAATGTATTTCCAATATTTAATAGCTGCCTGTATCTTTCTAAGGTAAACTATGGAGTGTTTCTACGATGCATTGTTGCTGTTCTGAAATTTTATGTGTTTGATAAAAATCCATCATGCAAATGTTGCCAAAAAGCAGAGCAGCAATGGGAATGATTTCTACATCTCACTATCAAAACAAATCAATGCGAATGACTAAAGATTAAACTGCTTAGATTACGTCATCTGTAGTGTTTATCAACATTATCATCACAAATAACTTCCGACAACTGACCTTAAAAACAAGGAGTAAAATTGTGAATATCAACAACATATTATTTTTTTCTACGTTTTTCCAATTTCACATCAACAACACAGACACACCCATAGTAGAGGATTTCTGGGCAAAGCACACACTATGCTAGGCAAGAAACACAACTGAAAAGAGAGAAAGCCTGACTCTGCAGATTTCTAATTTACCAACAAACTGTAAAATCTAATTTGAACATACAATTTCCAGCTTGAATGTCTGTAATGGATTAAAAATCAGAGATTCTCTCTCAAATTTGCAGCAACTTCTTAAAATTCACAAGCTCAGTAAATGCTGTCAATTCCAGAGAGTATTAAACGCATTCAGATATTACTAATCTGTAGTAAAAAACAAGGCACTGTGGTCATTACAAGAGATCTGATGAAAAAATAATTAATTCCTACTCTAACCATTTTCAAACACCACCCTGAAGTTCTCTCACTTAATACATTTTCATAAACTGACAAACTTTTTAAAGGCTGTGCTTTTTTATCTGTTTCATCTGGCTCTGAGAATTCTAATTTACCAATCATTTGTGACTTGGGATCCTTAATTCACAAAAACAACACATATCTTTTTTCTCAATCCGTACAACATGACTGTGGAATTTACCGAATGCCTTCTTATCTTTGCAGCTAGCTAATACTCTGCAGCTAGGAAATTTTCCATCAACACATCATTAGCAATTGGTGTTACTGTCCTCATCATAATTGTGAAATTTAACCAATTTTGCCAAAGCAATTCCAATTTCCAATAATTTAACCTCACAAATGTTTTTAAGAACAAAAAATCTTTTAAAATTTCATTTCTATCACATATTTTCAGCAATTTTAGAATAATGATGTAAGTTGTGCAGCAATTCCTATATTGAACATAATGGTTCGTATGAATCTTTTCCATTGATGTGCAAAATATTTTTCACCAGATTTTCTGACAACGGATGGAGTTCATGTACATCGAATTGGAAAAATTAAGTTTATCTGCATCAGAAAAAAGAGAAATTGGCTTGTTGCAAGGTAAATAAACATGTACATGTATAGAGCACAATGATACCAATCAATGGAGCTATTTGCTGAATTTTGTTGAAAGCATTGCTCTTACAAATTTCATTTTGGATAGTTTCTCTGATAACTGCAATGATCATCTCAGACTTTTCAGTTCAAACACAACAAAAAATTTTAGAATGGAATTGATGATACAAATGCAGCATACAAAAAGAACTTCAGATATTTGCTATCTACTATCAGTTTTTCTTGACATCTAAATTGTGTTGGTCTTTACAATTACAATATTTCTTTTCAGGTGAAATGGAATGTAAAACAATCAACCAAACTGAAAAATGTAGAATTGATTTAGACATGAATTTTTTTGCACTACCTGTATACTATTATGAGACTGTTAAAATATTACCTCTTTTGACCAAACATGTAAGATTTTCGAGATCAACAATGACGTCCTCCTGGGCATACACGTTGGTAATTTCCACTTGGGATTCCACAGTCTTATCAAGCGGTGCTTTTGCAGGGCCTTGGCGGGTGTCTCTCATACAGAATAAACACATTTTGGCCTAGCTGTGGTTGTTTTTCTCGTAAGCGCTTCTACATGTATATGACAGCAGCCAGCAACATCAATACAATTACAAGACTGCCAGAGCTCATCCGAGGGGGACAGATACCAACCAACATAAACATAAGCTATGCTAATCGCCTGTGCATGTCACGTGACACAACAGACAGAGTCCCTCATTTGCATAGGCACTGTGATTGGCTGGGATTGGTCAACAAAGGCTTAATGTCCTCTGATGACCTGAGTGAACAACAACACAGGAAAACATTGACTGTATATGCTAATGATGGAGTGCCTACGTGCACAACGCGGCATCCAGTATGTGCTTCAGGGGCTTTGACTCTCGGCACAAAGAGCTTGCATGGAGGTGAACCACCTGATTGAAAACCTGGAAAAAGCTATCCTGGCGGTGTTGGAGGGGGAATAAGAGCCTGGTAATTGGTGGGGAGGAGTCTAGTGGAACATTCAACCAGACATTACTGAAGCCCTTGATTAAACAGACTGTCTGAACAATATTCCATTAATCTCTCTTGAGTCAAGGTGTGTTGACAAGACTGTAAATATTGCCGATAAGATGATTGACAGCATCAATAAATTACATAAACTACTTGACATTGTTTGTTTTTTTTGCATTCTTCATGAAAGTTTGATGTACTATGCATATATGAACAGGATTCTCTTCTCTCAGAAAATGGTCCCACTAGAAAGTAATTTAGCCTCAATCTTGGTCAGTGACCGCGGGAACACAGGTAAAGGTGTCAAAACAACATCTGTCTGTATCACTAGTGAATACATGATGCACGTACATAATGGATGGCTTTCTCCAAATAAACATTGGTGTGAACGTACACACATTTTATCATAAACATTTCAGGGAAAGGTGAATAACTCCCTGCAAATGTGTGTTGTAATGTCACAGGCAATTGCATCAAGGACGCTCAGATGAAGATATTTCAATGAAAAACATTCAATGAAATGAAATCTAACAAAACAGATTTCCATACATTTATCTTGTACCGTATGTACAAATAACAGATAAAATCAGAAATGATAAGATGAAATTTGGTAACTCAGGTCGTTTTTTCTATAACATTGTTGCTGTTTGCTAAATGCCCTTTGCCGACAGATTGAGACAAAGTAATATGGTGTGAAACGTTTCCATGACAATAGTTTCAAATTGATAATTCTCTGCATTTTCTGACTTTTGGTTAGGCAGCATATGAGAAATGGCAAAATAAAGATAATTTATTTAAAGAAATTTAATGGTTCAGAAATATTTCTTTTCATTTGAAAACAACTATTTTTTATAGAGATCTCAACCACCACTTGAAATTCAGGATTATGCCATCATAGTTTGATTGACAGCTAGTGACTAATTTGTTATACGGTACAAGTCAAGATTCAATAGCCATTTTCTTTAATAGTCATCTACCTCAGATTCACAGATATTTGCTATGATGAGTTTTGTTTGCTCAAATTTTTCTCTCATGGTCTATTCATTCAAATTAAAATAAGTTATCTTGGACAATTTCCATGAGTTTTATTAGAATTCCTTTCTCAGTGGAGATTCCCACCAGTTGCAACAACCAAAATATTAGATGGGTAAGTATTTCTTCGTTTCTTAATTACAATCAAATCAAACTGCTGTTTGTAGATCTGATGATAATGGCTCGATATTGATAATGAACACTCAATTATTATGAATTCTCACATCAGAATAATAGCTACAATAACCAGTAATCAAATTTATCTATAAGGTAATCAAAGATAGACACTTATAATGTTAATTTTTTTTTCAATTAAAAAGCTGGATATCAAAATTCCTTCGCTCAACAAATTATCAAGTCTTGGTTTGACATTTTTTTTAAGTTTGAACCTCCATTTGCTTTTTAACATGTAAATTTCTTCATGGTTATTAAAAGTATGATATTAAATGGTAACAACTCCAAACAAAGTACGTAGTGACACTGCCCTCCATTCAAAATGATTGGAAACTTACATGTACGACATTCATCCGCTGTCATTTTTCCATCCACACTGGAACTCAGGGAAGTGACCAGGGTTATGGAATGGTCACTTTTATCACAACACAGCGTATAAGAATTGACTCAATGGGTGACAGTGTAGTTTCATAAAATTAATAAATGACCAGGTGACATGTGAATGGCTATTATATATCAATGACTGGAATTATAGATAACAACTGCACTTCCATGAACACAAATACAGTAAATGTGCGTAAACTTGGTATGCAGAATTCAAAATAAACTTTACATCATTTGATGTCCGCTACTGTGGGGTCTCTGACTGTCTGTCGTCACAGGAAATGACTTCATTTGAATACTGTTATCTCCCTTGCCCATGAAACAAACACAGACTACACAGCATATCCTGTCTTACTTGCTATTACATGAGGACTGACGTAGCCTCGTATTTTTAAAACTGGATATTATGCAGAAAAGGAAGCAGGCTACATGTACAGACTAACTCTTACTTACATGTATTGATTGTGCTTTACACTGTGAAAAACGCCCTTATATCAAGAATACACATTGCACTTTGGCCATTGCTATGCCATGCTATTACTGAACTTTGGATCAACCCAATTGTCGCTATCAGCTCTAGTAGATGTGGATTAAGGTATTAGGTTCAATGAGTTCAACACTTTCACGCCCATTACCTTATGTACCATGGTGTCTAGCTTTGCAAGGGCATACATTTATGAGTTTGTACCAAACTTTGCTAACGAAAGGGCTGAAATGCAAACATCATGGGGCAGTTTATAACAAGCCACACCTTGTTTTTAACTAACTTAATTTTCATCAGGTTGACTGAAGAGTTCATGTACGGGCACAGTTTTCAAGAAAAGTCAATGTCTAATGCAGTGCATTGTGGGAAGGCATAACTACCTTTCCCTTGAAGGGAGACAACATCCTATGACAAAGAACACTGCTATAAATTAGGAACTATTTCTCCAGAATTTGAAGGCTGATATCCGGTTGCAAGTCGGTCCAAATCTCACTTTTAGACACACTGAACTGACGGAAATGGACAGTGGCCTGAGCCACACCAATCGTTTAGTTCCTTGTTTGACGTCATTGGAACAAAGTACAAGTATTTATCAAGTGTTTTATCAGTGATTTAAGAGCCTGTGTTGGTGTATAGTCACTAATTAACACGACTGACATTGAAATGTCCAATCAGCAACTAACACCCTCCCTGCTGGGAGTAACTAAACATGCAACACACCCATTAGCACTACAGACGATTCTTTCAATTTGAATATCGCACTGACAGGTTCGGGGAAAGTGATGCAGTTTACTCGACAGAATACCGGAAGGCATACCACTGAAGTGTGGTGGAAAAAAATGAACCACGCTGGCTGTATCAAGTCTGCAGCCGTACGTCATCCATGGTCTGGTGCCTTCTGCCGATACCATCAATTGGTCAATACACCTGGTAGCTATTGAAGATCCGATTTTATTACCCATTAAAAAGTCACACATTCACGCTTCCAAGGAAAACTTACTTTGTACTGGGTTAAAGTATGAAATCTTTAAAAAAAGAAGTTTTCAATCTGTTGTTATATTATACTCAAAGGACAAAAACACACACACATGAATTAGGGAAAACATTTATTAAAGTGTATGAACAAAAAGACTTGTTTAATGGTGGTTCCATAGCCGTAAGCTAAGTTTTGGCACGTAGTTTTGGTACGGTCACAACACTGAAACTTAATTTGCAACTCTCATGTTTGAAAATCAATGAAATTTTTTAACTACTAGATTCTATACTATACAACAGTACTGTACTGTCGATTACGTATTAAGTTTGTGTTAATCATTAGGCGACTCAATTGAAGATTAATTAGAATTTATGTTTCTGAAAATCAAACATTAATCAAGTGTTTATGATAATAATGAAGTAAACGCTGTTTGGATTGACATACCGCTGGATTATTTTACTGGTAATCATGAATGTAACAAAAGCAAAACAGCAATAATTTCAGAAAATGTAGCATTCAAAAATTACACTTTGATTTGGTGAGGTATCATACTATCATTAGAGTTGCAGGTATATAATTGCTGGTCATCTTTGTGGTGGTCAGGATACAAATTCTTTCAATTCATGACTTTGTTGGTGATATTTGTAGGACCTGCAGAATGGGTCATCACAGTACAAGAAGGAATTCATGTTGCTAACACGTACAAAATGTTTTGCTCAAGGTGTTGCCACTTGACAAGATGTATCCCTGTCATTTGACAACTTTGTATTAGGAGGGTCTGAGAGTGTGTTCATTTGTCAGTGGATAATTTGCATAATTTGTGACAGCCAATCAACTTCTCTCAATAAGCGGCTCCCTTTCCCATTTGCTGATGGACAACTAACTTTATTGTTTCTGCATATTGCGTACAACTGTGCAAAACAAACATGTAGAATCAACAGGTGGTTGAAAATGAACACTCAAAATTCAGAAATGCAGCCTTGGATATGTCATCCAAAACTGTGTATGTCTTAATTTAATGAGTAATGTAAACTTGGATGGGAAACAGAAATTGCAAAAGTGTTAGTGTTTATTCAAATCAGACAAATTGTTAAGATTCATAAAAAGAAAACAGTCATGATTTGTTCAAAATATTGCTGATGGAACATCAAGAGTTTATTGTTGTACACAGAAACAGATATAAATACAGTGACACCTCTCAATGATGAACACTTTTGGAAAGGGCAAGTGTTCTTAATAAGGAAGTGTCCATAATAGAAAGGCACTATTATAGAGTTTTAAGGTGATAATGTCAGTCTGAAAATCTGTCCTATAGGAGTGCCGTAACTAAAAGGTGGTAATATGGAGAGATTTCAACATTCTGATAAAACATGCGTCTGGTTTTCATTGGTGAATATTTTCTTGCCTTGATTTAAAACGGTTTACTTGTTTGCATCAAATTTACAAAACTACAACAAACACATGCCTAATCCACAAAATGGGCAGTTGTCCATTGCAACAGCAGTGGACAGCGATGTGTGCTTTTCACATGGACAGGACAAAGTATCCACAGTTCAAGACGTTCATTACAGTGTAATATGCCTAATTGCATTGCATTTTTTGCCAGATGGATCTTTCATTGTTTGTCAGTCTGCAGAAAATAATTGACACGCAGTATGTTTGTTTAACAAAACACTAAATCAGTATATTGTTAGAATGTGTATTAGGCGAGTTATTTGTGAAAATAATGTAAAATCCAGAATGCTTAATATCATGGAAACACTTATTTGAATAAATGGCATGGATGCACAGAACACACGTGCTGGTGTTTCTTATGAATCTGAATAACAACTGAACAACTACCTTTTCATTCCACATCATGAATTGCCTCTGGAACTGAGCAAGACTGTTTGCCTATCCAGCCACAATGCAGCTTTTCCACCCATTTTTATCGTCTAAGACACCTTTTATTCAGTGTTCTAATAAGGCCAGAGTTCAAAAAACATGCACTCTTTAACGCACACAAAGTGAAAGGCATCTGACGCACGCGGCTGCTCAGTATCAAAACCCTATTCCTGTTTTATAATGGTCTTATTTTATTTGGGTAACTGGCTGTGTCCCGATATTACGTGAGCCGCTGAAGTCGCGTAATGGCCGCGATAAAAGGCATGCTGGGAAATGTGTTTATGCATAATGACACGAACGTATTGCATTGATAGAAATAGTACAACGAACTTATTCTATGAGCCGCGTATTTTCTCATTTCAGTTCTGTATTTTTTTATTCATTTTATAGGTGTGGCTTTCTCAGCCTCGGCAAGAAATCTCGCCTATGTATCAGCCTAAACATTTTCCTTCATAAATAGTTGTTTCACTGGTTTTCTTAATCCACCTGACACGAGTCATTCTCTTAGGGGAACATAATTTCAACAAAATCATCAGTACAATACCTCTATACACAATTATTAATATGAAAGCGTAATAGTATGCTGTATCACTATCACATTGTTTATCACTGGTTTATATGAGCGAAAATATTGCCATCTTGACTTTATCCGAAACATTGTTTTTGTGTTTATTAGAAAAAACATACAAGGATTCTGCTGGATCCGTTAATACATTGCTTTCAGTGAAAGGCTGTTCATTCCACACTCTTATCAATATCTTTGTAATTCATTCTTGCATTGAAAAGTGCATTAAACTTTCCCTGACCTGGCTCCCTGACTGTGATGGACCTCTGCATTCAAATCACCATCTATTACACATAGCCTGTGTACATTCAGTGTCAGTAAGGCACACATCTTGGGTATCACTGCAATTAATTCAATGTCTGTTTGAAAATCAATCAGATATTCCCCTAACCTCAAGAGAACTTTCTAGGAGAAGGGGAGGCACTATTTGTAGGGTGAATGATACCAAAGTTGCAGAGTAACTTTAGCAATTCCGAATAGCATGTCAATACTCCTACCCTACTGCAGAGCAGGATGTTTTCTTACAATATTCAACTGATCAACCATTTTTTTTTTGCTTTTTTAGTTGCTTAAATAAAACACTGCTTTCTGTTTAATCTACATGTAACCTAGTATTGAAAAATCTACCGTAACCTCTCCATCTCAATGGCTATGCAATGTCACTGATCCTGAATCAAGTAATTTCTGTGAACAGTTGAAATAATCTGACTGTTCTCTGTGACTATTCTATCGATGGCTAACTACATGTAGGATTAGGTCATTCTCAGCTTAAAAGCCATTTAGCTTAATACAGTTTCTCAAAGTTATGTATCAGTTGCAAGTGTTTCAGGCAGCTTTTCTTCAAAAACAAAATGGCATACGTAAGAATAAAAGAGTTACATAGCATATTATGTGATGAAACCAGAAACAATTGGTATACAGACTTGTGGTACGGAATAGTGACAAAATGTTTTGTTGCAAAACTGGAGGCTTAGCAGTTTGTTTCAAACACATTTAACACCAATTTATGCTGTTTTCTGTCTGCCCATACTTTGTTTCACTGTACCTCATGAAGTCATTGCACCTACACAGGAACAAAACAGCTTTTCTCACTTTAATACAATCCCTCGGAAATTCCTACCTTGAAGACTTTTGTTCTGATTGACAATGGAGTCCAGAGAACTAACTCAGTACCGTACTTTACCACAATTCTCCACTATCTGTTCATGGAAAGAATAATAACATCACAGCCCTTGGGCTGAATAAAAGCTGTGTTTTGTCTCACTGACTCTACTACGTGCAGACATCCATGTGCGATGCGGACAACAGGTTGCAATAACAAAAAGTGTTTTCTATCAGCAGTGATGGTGTCAATATTTTTCATGAAGTCTTGTCTTCAGTGAAGTGAAGTGACCTACAGCACACTGACAGGTAAGAATATCAGCTGCTCCTTATGTAATTATTATAACAGTTGACACTCCAGGACAACTTTGCAATTTTTTTGTATCTTTTCATGTGTTCTGAATTTTCCCATTATTTTGTCTTTTTGTAGACTTTCAAATGCTGTACCGTGTTCCTAACTTATGAAATGCAGAAAGTTTTAACAAATTGGAATTATCACATTGAGAAAGTTTTATATCGTAACCACAGGGCAAATTTTGACCAGCTTCACATTTTTAATCTCAGAGATACCAGTTCACAATTTTCCATTTGTTACCCAACCCAACAATAAGGGTAACATATACGGTGGTAAAAAACACTGACGAAACAAAACCTGCAAGACAGATGGAAACGCAGACCATCATGCAACGAAGGAGTGTGTGGGCAGGACAGATCGATATGTTAATATGACAATGTAAAATGTAATCATCAACTGACATTGTCAGTTATGCAAATTTCAAATCAACTGCTGGTGAATTTTGTGCACATTGGACAGGACTGAAGGCACACTGCAAACATATTCACATACCAGACGCACGTGAACACAGCATGGATATATGAATCTTTGTGCAAATAATGTAGGCACTTCATCATAGAAGGGTAGGAGACAGTCTCAAGTGGGCGGTGGTTTTCATTGGCTTAAAGTTGTACATGTGACCAGATGGGAAGTGGCCTTCCTTTATTTGGTCATCTAATATGACACATCTACGCCATTCATTGGTTCAGTACATTATTCTAATTTGCATATGCACAATCATCACTCAGGATTTACATATGTCAATAGCAACTTGTTAGGACTATGCCATCTATCAAATTATTGAAGTGAATTGCCATGGTGCGATACATCTGTGTGAAAAAATAGTGAAAAACAACAATGTAACTGAAAAATACTCCTACATATGTGAACATTAAGTTTCTCTCTCTCTTTCTCTCTCTCTCTCTCCTCTCTCTCTCTCTCTCTCTCTCTCTCTTTAACACACATACAACTATCACTTTTGAAGAAACTTGATACACCAGTGCAACTGGTCCTGAAATATCCTTCACTTGTAACTCAATTAACAGTTTCTGAAAGCATTTGATGATTTCAATCGCTCACTGCTTTCAACATTTCACTAATATTCTTGTAATGCTCCTTTCCAGCTTCTCATATTCCACTCCAATACATGGACTGTACCATAGACATAGTGCCATTTTATCAATTTATCTGCTTCCATTTTGTACAAAAATCCATTCTAATCATGGAAAACAATTTGGTTTGTGAATACATATTAACACATTGCAAAAAGTGGGTTCTCTTTTCATACCATACATACTAATAAACTATTGACCCTTTGACTGCTGTAATTTTTCCCACCAAAAGTTTAGTGCAACATTTTAACAATTTTTATGAATTTTTCTGTAAATTTTTTTGATTATTTTGGACCAAAAGGACATCACATGTCATTTGCTACAGGTTTTCATCAAAATTTTGGCAAAAATCTGAAAACATTTGACTGGGCCAGGGGTACATTTTATAAAGAAAACAAAAGTTGACTTTGGCACCCAAAGGGTTAAATGTAAATATGATTGTATTCATCAATAAAAGTCCTCCTCCTTCTCTCTCTCTCTCTCTCTCTCTCTCTCTCTCTCTCTCTCTCTCTCTCTTCACATTTCTTGTCTGAAACAGATTGAACAAAAACCACATAACTCTGTCATGGAGAATTTTTTCAAAAACCAAGCTGCCTAGAGCTTCCTTTGAACAAAAAGTTGTTGTCTGATGATGCAACAAGTTACATTGCTTTTCTTGCTGAACTCAGTAATTCATTGCTTCCTTATTTCTGTCTCTCTGCCGGAATAAACTTTCAAAGTAAAAACTAACTCTGTAGATTTCAATTCCTTATTATACGTTTCAAAACGTACGCCCTGGTTTTGAAGCTGGCTTGAAGCAGCTTTCTTGATATGAGTACAATAGTTGATTCATACCTGGTCTAGTGAATGTTAAAAACAGGTAGCAGATCTCAGTTTCCCAGTTTAAGATATTGGTTAATTGAAATTGCTGTTTTACACTACTGTGAAATCAATTTTAACAGTCTTATTTTCTGATAAAAACACTGGCAAACATGACAATGAAGTACCCCTACATGTACAAAAACACAACTTTGGCATGCCAGTATCTTGCATTGAAATTAAAAGGTGCTGTTTTGAATATCTTTTCCATGTTTTCTATGATTTTGAAATTGAAATTGTAAACTGCCTATCCAGGGTCCACTTCTTCCAACAAAGCTATCAAAGCCATCAAGCAAACCTTTCAAGAACACCATTGTTACTGTGAAAGTTTTACAACAATGAAATAATTCATCCAAGATAAGATAAACCTTCATTACATTTCCTAAAATTCACTTCCAAAGCCTGGCGGCCTGCTGATTATTTGTCATGAACAGATACAGATGAGCAGCAATTAATACCTTCAAACACTCTGTCTCTCTGTCTCTCTGTTATGTTTAATGGAGAAGCTTTTGACAATTTCTAAAAGTCAGTCTCTCTCTCTCTCTCTCTCTCTCTCTCTCTCTCTCTCTCTCTCTCATTCTTCAATCAACATTGGGCAAACTGCCTACAGAATAGAATATAAGATATGGCCCTTTTCAGAAGTTAAAATTTCACATAAAAAACACGCACAACAGAGGCCAGCAAAAGTATGAAAATGCCTAATCCCCCACAGCAGTTATAAACCCTTGTTTGTTGTACTGGTACAATATACCATTCATCTGCCTCTCACAAACATGGATTATCTCTGAAAACAACAAACGGTTTGGCTTTCTGAGATACTATGGTTTCTAGGCAGAATTACCATACTTACATTCCCTTGTGAAACTAACAAAACCTAAACAACAAAACTTTAACTTTAAAGGATACCATAGTATTCTGCATGAGAACTTTATAAAAACGTACCCCCGTACGCGTAGTTGTCTAGGAAGACGTGGTGTCCAAAATTTTCAACCAGAATAATTCGAGTCTCCATAGTAGGCTTTTGACTTTTCGTAAACGGACGATTCTGTTTCCCATACTCCGATACGAGCCTTCAGGAAAAACCACCTCCACTACCAGAATGGCCTGTGCAGTTGTCAGATGCCAACAGCCAAATGAAGTCTGGGAGTAATGTTTGTGTGTTCACTTTAAGCCTCAAATTATATAATAACACTTGACGTGATACCATAGAGATTTATAGACATGCTGTAAAGTGCTGTAATAATAAGTTACTTAATAACATGACCTCTGTAAGGTCATGGAAAGCAAACACTTGAAAAGTAGTTCAACTCTTCTCAAGGTATGGTGCCTGGAATTTAATAGATGTATACCTCTGTGTTCCAGATTTTGACTTTAAGCGGTGACGGCAAGATGTTTTGTAAAAAAAGGTGTTTACAAGCAGTGCCATGGTAGGCAGGCAGTTTTCTTCATGTCTTAGGGGGCAAGGAAGCAACAAGCAGGAAATCTATCATCGTCAGTGGGCGTCAACACTGTATTCTTTTTGCCCTGTGGGAAAATTTGTAAACTCCCAGCAGTTTGGATCAGTTGTTTATAAGATTGTCGAGAGGAAGGGCAACATTGTTTGGGGGGGAGGGAGGGGAGGTAGTTGGATTTGCATTAAACAGGTGTAAACCCAAGATGAGTTTTGCTGGTGGGGAGGGAGGAAATCTAATGTGCAGAAGGGGTGGGGAGGATGGGGAATTCTTTTCAATCGCGGCAGCAGGGTAGTTGCAGACTATATTTATTTGTTTAAAGTACCTTAGAATGGTAAATTTGGATGGAAAAACTCCTGACCAACACTGCTGTTTTCAGAGATTGGCTTGTTGATAACTGCCCTTAGTTCACATGAAGGGTCCAAATAATCTGATGCTTGTCACTACAAAGAGAAGTCGGGAAACATTTACATCTTGATATGGGCAGATTTTAGTCAGGTTTGTAATATCTGGTGATAGAGTACATACTGGATAAACATAGAATACAGTAGCCATGGCACTGAGTATTCATGTCGGATGAATGATGAAAAAAGTACATGTGTACGGTGCATGTAAGACATAAAACAAATACCAGATGGCACATTTATTCACTGCAAAGATATTGGTTGAAAAATATGCTAAGCATGTTTCTGTTCAATTATGCTACATTTTCATGATATGTTTTCCACTTCAAAACTATTTACTGCTGCTGAAAACACAACTTTTAAACCTAATTTTCAGAAATTTTTCAGGCCACAGTACAGAAAGTCAAGTGTGGCTGTCAGACATGTGCGGATGCGTTTATTATATGTATGACACAATGTACATATTCTGTAAGAATTGATGTCTGAAATGACAACATTTTTGGGTTGCAATATTGCCTAACCTATCAGCATTCAAACATGTTTGTCTTTCTGTCGCTGCACATAGTAAGGCTAGCCAAGTAAGATGTTTGTGTGAAACACTGTTCATAAGAGAGTTCTTGGCAGCTGGCTTTTTCACATACCGTATCAGCAAAAGCAGGACACAGGTGGGCAGGCTTTTATTTTCTCACCAGTGAGCCGAAAACTTTTTATTTTCTTCGTCAGCAGGCTAGTCTAGAACCTCTCCACAGTCTAAGTATACGCTATCAACCCTAAACATACATGTAGTGTACACCAAAACTTTGAAAAGGCTCAAGACTGTAGCTGGCAATTAGGTATTGTATCGGGCAAGATTTAAAACTATTTCAGCTGGGAGAGGTGTGGCAAGCATCGCTATCTGTGACAGCCAAAGGACTGGGGAGTATAAAATACTCAGTGAAGAGAGGGGTAAGGGGAAATCTAACAGGTGGAAGAGGAGCTTTCCAAGTCACAGTGGGAGGGCAGTTACAAACAGGCATTACTTTTCTCTCCAAAGTTACAAGCATATGTACATGTAAAAGCCTTTCTGGTTACAAGTTCTCAAAAACTCCAAGTTACCTGCCTCTGACAGAGCATGAAGTCTTCGCTCCAAGTCAAGGATATTTTAACCTTGACCAATGAGAACTGGCTCTTCCTGTACCTTTCACTGTAAATTAATTACATAATCTCTGCAAGTTGACCAGTGTGAAACAGAATATAATTGTAAATTCACCTCTCCTCACCTATGCAAGAAACAGCATCAATCAAAGGATGAATTTTTCTCTACCGGTACATACATGTACATGTGGCTGATGAGAAAGGTGTATTTTCACTTATGACAAAATTCCAAAACTTAATGTTTTGTTACATAATATATAGAATGAATTAGATCATTCTTGTATAACAATGAGAGAGCACTCTATAAATCAACAGCATCCGCAAGACTGGGGTGTAACCTTTGATCATAAATGTCTGGATTGTTGTAATTTCACATTTGCACACAATGATTAAAGGTACAGCATAGCTTACACACCTATTAATTGAGGTTTGTTGCCAGGAGAGTATGAAGAGTGCTAAAGCCAGATGATGACATCCCGCAGTATGATCAAATTAATTGCTTAATCCAAATCCAGGTCTCTAAAAATAACTAAACTTGGATGGATGGGCCTTTGTTCACATTTCAATGACACTCTATTTACGGTGTGATGATCTAAAGAGCCAGTATTTCATGACAAGATTTTACAAAATCATGACTTTCCACCTTTTTTGCTCAATTAGTGGTCTCTATACAAATGTATCATGATCATATCTTGCATTTTGTGATCTCTGATTGATGGATTACATTCAAGCTGTCAGTAGTGTAAATCTCAACAAGGCCGACAAACTGATGGAATATTTTGATTCAGTTTGGTGTCACGGACTTTGCTATCAATGACACACTGACATTGTGTGTCCCATCACTGACAGACATCACCAGACAGACCTGGATAGCCTTTTCACGGCGGACTGTTGCATGTGACTCCACCCAGAGTGGACTTTGCTGTCCAGAAGTACCTTGGAGAATCCTTGTTTGGTTTTTAAATGCCCTGGTGAAATTCATTTATTGTTGTGTTTGAATATGAGCACAACACTACCATATGGCTTCCCTTTTAAAACATCTGTTCGTTTAATATCCTACAAACAGTCACCTGGAATAGAATTCCATTTTATCACAACTTCTCCAATTGTCGTACCGGTAACCGATTCAAGTACAATGGTTTTTAACGCTGTTATTCAGATTAAAACTCCCAGCTGATTATGTACAAAATTAAAATGAATTATAAGTATGAGGGAAGAAACTGACATTCAGTCAATCTTTGGTCACAATCATTGTCATTGTCGTCATCATCATTATCACCTCCACCATCATCATCATCATCATCATCAGCATTATCATTATTTCCATGACTACCACCTTGATCACCATCAGAGCTGAAATCTTCATTATCGTCATGACAATCAAAATTGTCTCCATGGCGTGACAAACCAACACATCCATTGAGAACAATAGACTGTACACAGCACACCATGGCTTGGTGGTTCATACAATACAACTGACTACATGTAGCTATGATTAGACCATTTACTGGATAACATAAACCATATTTTGCATCTGATCAATGTCCCTTAATTCTCTAATCAGGAGTAAAGAGAGCTATGGTACATTCCAAAATCACATTTTCACCTCTGACTCCAACTCCAAGCATTGAAATTACATACAACGTGGGCGTTACGGGCAATGCATGTGCCTTGATAACTGATAGCATACTTACCTGCCTTTCTGTCACCACTGGTGATCTTACCATTTATTATATCATGGTTGAGGTCACTTAACGTTCATAGGCTCTGACATGTTATCACATACTGACTATTGTGACAAGTGACCAATACTGACAATATGCCAGCAGAGCAGAGGCCTAGACATGTACTGTACCACATACTGGTATACAAACAAATGTACATGTACCGTACCATACCTCCATCAAATATTAATTGTATGGGCCATCAGCAACCACTTGCTTCTGTTGGCTTTTATTTCCACATCACAGCAATGAAAATCAAATTTCCCGTACCCTACCCCTCCGTCTTTTCATCGGAGAACAATCATCCTCATCTGTCCCCCTGTTACGTTGTTTGCGTCTAGCTTTGCATTAATCCGGCCATTCTCTGTGCAATATATCATGATTCTGTTTTCACGATAAAATACAAAGCATCTTTTATGCTTTTCCATTTGTTATCCACTACAACCTAACCATTAAGAACTAACATGAACAAACTCTGTATACATGTAGTACACTCAGTACAATCATAATGCATACATGTAGCATATTTCCTGTTCTTATCTTGATAATTGTCAACAAGTGATAAATTGTTACTTTCCAGGTAGAACCACACATTTATAATAAATGGTGTACATTTGGAGTACAGATACAAACATATCTTATCTCCCACACTGCCCACACTACATTTCTCATAAAACTCTTCCTTGAAATGGACCACAGCAATTCACTGTCTGAATTTTATGATTTCATAACCTCATGTGAACTCTGAACACATTTGATCCAATTATTGATCACTTCATATACCGGTACGTACATGTATTTGCAATGCTGTGTGTATGCAGATCCAATTTTCAGAGAAGAAACAAACCATACAACAACATACTGACACACACCCTGGCACATACCCAGCTATATACCGTATCTATTGAGACAAACCAAGTGATAAGATAAATTGTTATGTATTGAAAACTGAAATAGAAACAAAAAACACAGTGAAAGAGAAAGACAGCAAACGGACAGAAGGAAAAAAGGCTGCCAACAAAGTTTCCTATGAACTTCTTAATAGAGAAACCAATGGCTGAGAACACTCTACTTCTGGTAGAGAGCAAGGCGTACATGCCAGCTCTTCATCATTTTCTGTACTGAAGTTGCAATGATGTACATGTATGTGGTCCATCCATGAACATCACAGAAATGCAAGTTCAGAAATAACGTTCTACAACATCACTTTGGCCGTGCAAAAGGGAAATTTAGGCACCTCAGCATCACATTGATGAAAAATGTCTGCTGGTCATATTTCTTGTACAGCAAAAGACACTGACAACTCTGTTTGGCTTACATGACATTACTCATATGGGTACAAGGGAGCTGTTTAGATTCACATTCATTTCAGCGCATTCACACAACAAAACATTCAAGGGATTTGTAGTTTGCAGGACATTTGTAAATATCATAATTACCTTACATAAAACTTCATGCACAGACTGTATCCAGCTCGTTACTTCCTGTCACCCTGGATAAACAGGGACCGAAAAATGTCTGCTTTTGCCAAAAACATTTACTTTGGGATTGACAGGTTGTGGCATAATGATCAAGAGGTCACCTTATCTGACCTACATTGTACGGTTGCCATGGGAAACAGCAGATAAAAACTTGTAAAAACTTGAAAAAAAATTGAGAGGAGGAGACGACTGTATGGCTGTTTATATTGAGAATGTTTTGGTCCTGTACCACGTAAGTAGAGAGACACACACATTGATCACTGTCAAATGGCTGGAGCTCCTGTCCTTTGGCTGGTAACAGGTACAGGGTAGTGTATGATGTCATGTAGTGCTCATCTGGTAGAGTTGCCTGTTGGGTCAATCCTTCAGCACTGGAGTCATGATATCACGCACATCACGTGCAAACCTTCCTTGAAAAGTCACAGACTACGATAATTAGATCATATCTTGACACTGTTGTAAGTCACGATAAGATATCTCCAACTAGATTATTTTAGGGACAGTTTATTGTACTAGGACAGTGTGCTCTACATCTACATTTTCAAAACAAACACATGAACTGGAAACATTGCTTATCCCTGCCGTCTTGACACCATTTTGGAAGAATCTTATTGTTCTGTGGGGGATGGAGGTTACATTCCTGGTAAGAGGGGAGTACATGCAGTCTAGTCACATCATCATATTGTCTGTTCCATCATATTTCTCATGACTACTACATCACAATTACAACCAACACTACCAATGGAGAGTGTTCAATGCAATCTTCAGTTAAAATTCCATTGTTTGGACAATTTCACTTTCAACAAAATACAACTTAAAGTGTTTCTCATCTAATCATTGTACACTATCAGCAAATAAAATTGTAAAAGGATGGAGCTTATCATATAAGATTTTTCATCCATGCTGAAGATGCAGAAAAATTCTCTCAGTTTGCAAAATGGATGAAGCGATCCTGATATCTAACAATATTAGAGTAATAGTGATTTTTTTTACTGTGATACAGTGTTATCAAGGTGATTCTGCCAATAGCTCTTACATGATATTTCTCAAGAATGGAGAGCACTTGATCCATCTTGAGGATTGATCAGTTTTCTACTGTTGACGCAAATGCTCCATTATCAACATCAAATACATCGTAATCATCTGTTTCCTCTGTGCAACAGAAAGTATCAATTTTACTACACATTCACTTGCAAACTCTTATGTATTGCATCGTTTGGGTACCAAGGAGAAAAATTCTAAACAGTGGCATTTACATCACACATTACCTTTGGGCTTCACCCACACTATCTCTATCAGTTGCCATGGAAACAAGCCATCAGTGAGCAGAGAAGAGAGGGAAAGACTGAGAGAGTTAGAATCCATCCAATTTTGTCAAGTCTTACAGATGAATGGCAGATTTTTTCCAAGATTTTTTCCGCATGCTCCGTTTTGCCTTGTGATGATTCTCACATGGAAAAGTGTTACATCATCATGACTCAGATCCCGTCAGTGGAAATGGAGACGCACAGACAAGACGGGGTCAACGTATCACAGCAGACGGTGTTTAAGAATTCACTATTGCCGCCATGATCAGCTTTGAATCATTCAATGAAAATGGCATTGATTAGAAAAATAAATGATGTTTTGAAAACCTGTCACAACCAAAATGCCATTACACTTTATTTGTATCACTGACAACCACGTGACATTAAAAATCAAATTCTTGATGTAAACAATGTTATCTATCAATGAATTACATTTGCCCTGACTGTGCATTACATCATTTTCTAGGAATTTTTTAAATGTCAACTCTGTCCCATTTAATAATTTCGTTTCCTTTTGTGTTGTAATCACATCAATGCTCAATTCAGAGAAAATTTTAGTTGTAAAAGTGAACTGTGATGAAATCAGCAGGAAGTAAATTTAATACTACAAATTGCAAATATTATCAAGTAAATATATTATTGCTTTTGACCACATTTGATGTTTAATTTTCTCAGGTTCTTTCTATTTATGATGGCAGAGTACAAATCACCCATTTCTCCTCATTGAAGATCAAAGTCTCTACTGGCATTATTGAATGATAAAATTTTGTCAAAAATGACTAAAACAGACAGGAAAGTAGGAAAAGACTAAACAAATGTGATATACTTTCTTGTTTGGGTTCATTTACGATGCATGTACTGACACTAGTGAAAGTTTGGAGCAATGCTACATGGTGCAAAATCTTCATCATCACTGAAAACCTGAATAAATTATGCTGAACATAAGTCTACGGTCAACATATAAGAATGAATTGTCTGATTCACATAAAATGATAACAAATATGCAAATTTCCCCTGGAGACTCAGTTTACATGAAAATGCATTGCATCAGTAGTACATTTCCATATTCAGTAATTTAAATTCATATCACAGCTATTCTCAATCTTTAAAAGTATCTTTACAGTCAACCCTGGTTTTTAGCCAATGGTATAAAAAGCATTAACTTCTCAATGGCACTTTGCCAGCTTTGGTACATGTATGCTCACTCTATTAAAAGTTGTATTTCTGCTACTGTCTGCCTTCACTTTCAAAAACCAACACCGATGATTTCAAAGTATTCCCTGAAGAGCCAATGAAAAACTGATGAATAATAAGGTATACACTCAATGTTAACTGTAAATGTTTGAGCCAATCATGGCAATACGGTAACTAACACTGTGTGTTGGCAGTGCACTGAATGCTTGGCTCTATCTTCAATTGCAGGGTGATTGAATGATACAGTATATGTATACAGGCAGGAAAATTCCGCAGGTATGGAAGAAAGTATTGTGCAATGAACAAGTTGTAAAAATTTGAAGTGTGCAGGGTGCGCAAATCCATACATGTATACCGATAGTATTTGCTAAAAGTAGGATGTCAAACTGAATGCCGACTTTATATGCACTAAATCTGGTATTACAAAAAGTTCTTGATCGCACACACTTTTTTAATCTCATGATTTGACATATGCAAAATATCCACGACACATTCAACAGTGTAAGACTATAGAACTTCATCTAACCATGCTAGGTATCTGGCTACTTTGTGTTGTATCGTCGTAAAACACTTCCTGCAAACTTGTTAAAAGCTTGATGATGCTACACACTGGCTGGGATATGACGCTTCAGCACGTAATTGTTAAAAGTTGGATGATGCTACACATTGGCTGGGATGTGACGCTTCAGCACGTTTTACATTCCATACAGGATGTAAACATGCGGGCTCTTATCAGAGACTTGAGTCAATTGGCTGTCACGATGTGGTAAATTATGCGCTTTCAATCAATAAATATCATTGTTTCAAGCTCAAAGTAGTTGTGATTATCAGTACTTTTTATCTGATGCCTTGTGATTGGATAATAGCAATGCACACACAGTTTGCTAAAATTGATGACTTTGTATCAACGTCTTGCATAGTTGCAGATTTTTATCTAACGCTGATGGATATCATCAAGAATCATGATAAACACCCAGAACAATCATCATTTGTGGTCAGGTCCAACAATGACTTAAAAGCAATACTGATGGCTTATATTAGGGTTTAACATACCTTATACAGCCCCAAAAAATGGAATGTACAGATTAACATACCTTGTGACATGCCAGGATAAGATTTTTAACATGTGTAGTTCAAAATGTCCATGACATTTGAGATGACAATGCTGGGGAGGAGGGGGAATATGAATAGTAAACTTTTTAGACCAGTAAACGGAGTTGCCGTAGAAATCCAGGAATACTGTTCATCCATACTGCACGGTGTTTTACGGTAGATCATTGTGATAGGAAGATAAGTGCTGCCGGTTTTCAAGTCATTCTGCCGAGATGTCCTCCTTGGTAGCCAGTACATGTATATGAATGTAATCGTGTCTGGAGACAGCAGAATGCTAACTGGGCAACTGTACACATATCAAAATACCTCAGCACAGGCACTGCTCAGAGCTGTGTGTGACTGGTTTAACAGAAGTCTGGTTTTGCAAACTGTTTAAGTGACACACGTCATAAAAAAGATATTCACATCATAACAAAGGATAATTGCAACTGCTTTGAAAACAGATTTTTGGTGTGAAAATGCAAGCAGTCCAAGGCATGATTCTGAATTGCTTTGAACTTCATACACTTAATGTAGCAAAACTTCTAGCTGCACTGTCTTCATTCTTGCCTGGATTCAATTTGTGTAATGATGACAGCTTGTAAAGAAATCTTGATTTGTCAGTTACCATGGTGATATACTAAAACCTTTTTAATATGCATATGCCTGAGTAATTCCGATTGCATTACAACAGTCTGGTTGACAGCTTCACTGACAGGCAGCACTGGACAATGATATTGAGATTTTTGCTGACATTTCTAAATGGCTTGGTTCATGATGAATGACATAATGTATAATACATGATTGCTTGCCAAACCAATCTGAGAATTATATTGCCACACTTTAAAGTATTACAGAATCAATCAAACCATAATTTTGACTTAATGGATTCTAATTAAGATAGACTTAACCAAAGTATTGTGATGAATGGCTTTGGAAGGATAATGTGAGATTAAACCTTCAGCCATTTCTAAGAAAAATCCTCAACTTGTAACGTGAATCAATCTCTACTTCTGTCTTATATTTTATTTATTGTGCTGTTTGTCGAAAAAATCAATGTCTATAATATAATGTTTCGAAGAAGTCATTCCATGTAAAATACCACTTGACGCACTGTGGACATTTATTTTTAAGGAAACAGTATTCATTCGGGCAAAAAATGAACGTGAAAATCTGCAATATATATTATTCCCATGCACAATTTTCAGACTTTTGTCTACTTGGAGGTAGTTGAATAACTTTTTTGATTATCAAGATTCACGTAAGCAAGATACTTACTTTATTTCCGGCTCAACTGACATGATGTGTGTTTTGTGAATTTATTGAATATATTAAACAGTACACTTTGCTCTATTTGTATAACATCCTGCATAAGTTTCACAAGCCATAAAGGGCCAACAATGCATTTCTAAGAAAATACCAATGATGTTCATGAAATTACATAACAAACAAATTTGGTGGTTTATTTCCTTGAGGGAAAAACTGCAACAGAAATGTATGACTAGCTTTCAGTTTCTACAACTCTCTTACAGTAGTTTACAACTGTTCCTTGTTTACAATACCTCACCCCCCTTCTCTCTCTCTCATCAAATTATGCTATAAATTTTCAAAATGTATGAATTTAGACAGAATGTTTCATTGACACAAGATTCATACAATCTTGCTGTATCAGTGGAGGAGGAATGTTGTCATTCTGATCTTCTCATCCCTATTCTGTTTTCATTGGTCTGACCATATCACTAACAACAATGGAGGTTGTACCAAAGCTTGATGCTAAGAGGGGGTTTAAAGGCTATAGACTCTCTTGAAAGAGACGCCATCATATATCACTAACACGTGACTTTACCTACGCCTGGCCAAGCACTTGTTTATACGCTCCTTGAAATTCAAAAACACTCACAATGACTGTTGATACATGCACATTTGTGTAATGTTGTCTGAACAAGTATTTGTGAGCACGCTCTGACCATACGGTGTTGTCATTACAGAGTGACAAGCTGAAAAACTGGTTTCGCCTTATCGATGAGATTTCTGACCTTTACAGATAGCGCTAAAATGAAGGTACCGTATGTATTTTGTATCATTTTTATGTCTCTGTCGCCATGTGAACGGATGCAAGACCAAGGAATGTATGGTATTTTTAACAAAGCTCACCTGAACACAAGCTCTGCATCATTTCTGTATGTGTGCATGTTTCACCTTTGCTCAAATACCGTACATGTACATGTACAAGTTACCGCAGGTTCAACCTGAACACTCTTACAAGTAATCTAAGTTTTCCCCAGGCCTTACATTTCAGTAATTCCATTATTCCTCAACTGCTTGGAGAAATAACATTTACACTTACATTCCCTTAAGACTCCTGAACCATTTTATATCCTTTCTTGGTAAATATTTGATATTGGAAAGTAGCACCTGTTAGTTTTATATACATTTCTTGCCTTACACATATCTATAACAGGTAATGAACAATTTGCATATTTCTACTGGTTCTCAGAAGAGATACACTGTAATTTTACTGTGGAGAGTCTTTCCCATTGGGTAAAGCCTGTAAGCATGTAATTGTTTACGACGCCACAGCTGGAATGAAATACCAGGAGACTGCGTCCCTGGGTTAACAGGCGTATTTTCAGACAAACACACTAATGGAAGATGTAGCTTTGCAGTACCAGGTATTACTGCCTCTACCACACTAATAAAGTTACGTCCTTACATTCAATTATCTCTTCTCCAAGCTTGATAACACAATTAAGTATGGTCTGTCTTTGGTTCTTGGTAATGGATTCTTTTTCAACCAGGATAAGTTCATTTGGTAATGAAAACTTTTTTAGTACCCTACACTGTATATAAGGCACCTGTATGTACTGGTTTGTGGAGACTGTCTCTGGCAATTTCTAGATCATGGGAAACAGGATCTTAATGCTTTACTTTACATCCGTGGCACTGAAAGTCAATCCACTTAAATCAAGTTATGTGGTTATCTTGGAAACTATGAACACACAATTCAATTAGTTGGACAGAGTAGATTAACAACTCACAGGTGAACCAGAAAAACTATTGTTATTAATGCGCATTTTATAACACTGATAAAATGTGCAATGTGAGGCAAAAAAAAAGTTATTTGTGCTGTTTCGATAACATGGTTTTCAAAAATAGGGTAGGTAGGTCAGCAGGAAGTTTTTTTCCAAAATATTCTTATTTTTAAATATGCATTTTTCAGGGATTCAGGGCAGTCAAACACTGGCCACAACATTTCCAGAAAAATTTATCATATATATAAAAGGAAAAAAACCATAAAAGTTATCCTCATTCAAGCAAAAATCAAATCCCAAGTAACGAACGCGTCATTTTACGGTGTTTTCCTTTCCTTTATTTACTTCCCTGTTTACATAGCTCTAAAAAGTTTAGGGTCAGCAGGTAAAAAAATAGGGTGGGTCGGGTTATCGGAACAGCACAACTTTTTTTTGTTCAGCCTGACAATGAGACAAAAAGCTGGGAAATTCAAAGCCAGCTAGCCAGACAGACAGACAAACAGATAGCCAAACAACTGACAGACGGCAAGCTAGACTGGAGGTTGGGATGCATGTAAGGACATGGCCTGACAGGTAAAGTTGTGAGTTTGATGCCAAGAAAATAAGATCTTTTAATAGGCAATATATATGACCAGTACAACCTACAGACAATTTCAACACATATGAAATAGGCATGACACTTTCCATACCACTACGGTTTCACATTATGACGACTTTAATCCCATTAGCTGCTGTACATAAAATTTTTCATAATAACACATCTACTTGCATGTAATATGAATAATAATGGAGATATTATTTCAGAATATGTGTTCTGAAGTTGAGCCAAATGAATATGGTACATGCTATGATTGAATTCATGAGAAATAATAATGAGATTGTTTAAAGTTAGCTCACCAGACGCTAAGCTGCGTGATGAAAATGGTCATTTTAAAAGGCATGTCACAATCTTGAAGACTGTGAAACAAAACAACTTTCCAATCTACTTACACGTCACATGTTACCTATTCAATTAAGTTTGTCTTGTGATAGATGAAGATATTGCTATGGCAACAGTGCACCTTGATTTAAACCCGTTTTGCATGCGCAGTAAGAACTCTGATGTTAATATTGTCACAGTAATAAAATTTTGTCTATTAATCAAATGACTTCGTATGGAGCAAAATAACAAGCTACAATGAAATGTACATTGAGTAATCACCATGGATACAGTCACCATGGATACATCCATGCAGGGTTTTACATCACTTTTTACTTTTGAGAGTCCCTGGGACCCCTGGTGTTAGAAAATAGGAGTCCTACATCAAAATATGGGGGTCCCAATTTATTTCAAAAGAATATTTTATTGTTTATCCATGCCATGGTCTTCACTGTGTTCAATTAGTGTTATAACACACGGCAAATGGTTGCGCATTTCTTAAAATTATTCTTACATGAAAATTCTAGTTCATACTGAGGTCCCTCATTGATCAATTCAAAGAACACTATTCATAATTGAAATGATCTCATAACTTTAATGACAAGTTCACAAAGTTGTGAAATTTGAACAAGTATTCAAATTTGTCAAATTGACAAGAAGGTAATTTCATACTCTGAAATGGCATTCACCTAGCAAGTCCAGTAGGTTGAGTTCACACTCTGCCAGCAGCTCCTTCAGCAAATAACCTAGCATTGTTTATGAAGTCAAAATCAGCTGTGATGGGGCCAACCAGTTTGATGAACATTAGTCTATTAAGCCTTTGAGGATTGAGTCTATTTCGTGCCCACTGTTTGATGGCATTTTGTACTGAAAAGCCCCTTTCACATGGGGCAGAGGACACTGGTATGACAAGAGCAATTTTAGCAAGAATGGCAAGATCAGGATACTCCTCTGTAAAATAAGTTAGCAACAGCTTGATATACATATCAAAATTCAGTGCGTCCGTGTGAGATCTTGTGAAGTGTTTGTAAACAAGAAAGTGTGCCCTAGCTCTATCAGCATCAATACCTGGTGTATTGTTATGATGATTCAACAGTTGATCAAGCTGGTTGACCCCATAGTCAGGTAGGTTGGCCAAATTTTCAGGATATCTGTGTGGGTTTAGAATTACATCAAAACATTCCAGAATATTCATCTCATCATCTGGAAATCTGCAATCTAAATTCTGCAGTAGTTTGTTGATATAATTTTCTCGTACACTACAGAAGCTCTGTCTGAGTGGCTGATTGTAAGTGATTTGAATGTTTTTGTATGTGTTTTTCTGACCATTGCCAGGAACATCACCCAAAGCATTAAAGACTTCTCTGACAGTGTGTGAATCATTAGTCATTGTGTTCAATGTGTCCCTAGTAGACTGAACATTTTTTTGATATGGGATAGGTTGACAGAATCTTTCTGAAATGTAAGGCTCAAAATTCCAATCACAGTAAGGACATCAATCAATAAGGCAGTGAATAGCAGAAACAATGAATTGGAGACAAATTCAACAGCCCATCAGCCTTTCCCCTTTTTTGTCACTTGCAAGTGCCAAGGCAATTGGCTCAAAACTGATGAAAATCATCTTGACAGCTGATTCAACCGACAACCAGCGAACAGATGTAGGCTCAGTTATTTGTTTTGCCTTCCCATTCAACAGAGTTTGAATTTCTCTAAGTTTGTCATATCTCACACTAGAATCATTAAAGTATTTATACAATGAATGGATTATATTATGATATTCTTTGCAATATTCAATATCTCATTCTCTGCCTGCTTGAGAAGCAGCAAGATTCAATCGATGTGCAACACAATGCACTTGAACAAGGTTGGGATTTCTGGCTTTTAATTTTGCACCCAACCCGCTCAAACGACCGGTCATTACGGCCGCCCCGTCTGTTCCCAGTCCATATATTTGTCTACGGCCGCGTCACAGATTTCTTTCCTAGTCAAAAATTCAATCAAGGCGTTTTCGATCCCTGCAGCAGTGGCAATTTGCTGGTTACCGAGGAAAGAAACATTCGCCTCGCCATTCTGAATATATCGAACATATATGGCAAGTTTCTTATGAACGGTTATGTCACAAGTCTCATCCAACATTATACCAATGAAATCACTTGCAAGTTGCATGTATGCTATCAATCAGGGACTTCTCGATCACACGTTGAATACACTCTTCAAACTCCATAACTATCTGAGGACGTTTGTAATATTCAATGTCTAAGCCGTTCAGATTCTGTAGATGCATGATGTCAGTGAATACATCGCACGGAAGGTCACGTTTAGCAATCAGGTAAACAGTACGTAATTGTGCAGCGTACGCCTCGAGTTCGTTACTCATACCCTGCACCTAGGTACCTGCCGGTCCTCTGCAGATTTGCGAGCAGTAGTAAATTGTGACCTCAAGCTTAGGATTTTAGCACTTGTGAGATGACTTTTCGAGTCCTGATGACGAGTGAGAGTTGAATGTTGAAAATTAGAACAACCTTCCGTGAACGGGCATGTAACATTTGATTTCAAACATACATCGCATTCCATGACGTTTCGCTCTTCAGAATATCGAAGCCATTTAAATCTATCGAGCCAACTTCTGTTGAATGTTCGTAATTTTGCTGACTTGGCCGGGGGATCTGATGTATCAGTATCGCATGGCGTAGCTGCTGTTTCGGCCTCGACCGAACCTACATCGTGTTGGTTGCTGCGGCCGTCGAAAAACTTTCGCAGATCGGCTTGTTTTGGGTATTTGACACGACCCGCCATAATGCATAAACATGTATTGATCGCCGCAAACAAGAAATCGACCAATTAAGAATCAGTTTACATTTTGAAAGTCACTTTTTACGGTAGAAAAATTTGTTTCCGCGGGTACCATTGGTCATCAAACACTACGGAGCATTCTATTAAAGTATGGGGTCGGTAGGTTTACTGGGATGTGTTTTACGTGTTCAGCAGCTTCGCGAGATATACACCAGCAACAGATATTTGTGCGTCCGAAGGGACGCGTAGTTTAGTTTTTGAGGGGTCCTGGGTCCGGTTTTATGCGTAAAGGACGCAGAAATGCGCGTCATGTAAAACCCTGGTTGAATGTTCGTAATTTTGCTGACTTGGCCGGGGGATCTGATGTATCAGTATCGCATGGCGTAGCTGCTGTTTCGGCCTCGACCGAACCTACATCGTGTTGGTTGCTGCGGCCGTCGAAAAACTTTCGCAGATCGGCTTGTTTTGGGTATTTGACACGACCCGCCATAATGCATAAACATGTATTGATCGCCGCAAACAAGAAATCGACCAATTAAGAATCAGTTTACATTTTGAAAGTCACTTTTTACGGTAGAAAAATTTGTTTCCGCGGGTACCATTGGTCATCAAACACTACGGAGCATTCTATTAAAGTATGGGGTCGGTAGGTTTACTGGGATGTGTTTTACGTGTTCAGCAGCTTCGCGAGATATACACCAGCAACAGATATTTGTGCGTCCGAAGGGACGCGTAGTTTAGTTTTTGAGGGGTCGTGGGTCCGGTTTTATGCGTAAAGGACGCAGAAATGCGCGTCATGTAAAACCCTGATCCATGTGTGGAATACAAATGCCAAACAGAACGCTTATTTACAAAGTTGACAGACTGTAGCATATTAAGGAAAAATTTGATATCAGAGGATGTGAACAATTCAATATTTGCATTAAATTTGATATATACTGTAAGATATGTAAATAGGAAAATTGCACATATCAGGTACATGTATACATATTTGTTTCAAACGGACGTGCAGACAGTTTTATGAGAAAAGTATTACTTCTGAAACTGAATTGCAAATATTCAACTTTATAGTAGTTACTATGCATAGACTTGAGTTGTTGTAATGCAATAATTTTATCTAGTAAAAAGTCACATCGTTGTCAATAGTTATCATACATCGAAATCTATTGGATGTTTCTTTGAATCAGAACACCACTGAAGTGTTTAATCAATAGACAGGTGAAAATGTACATATACTGATAGTGGTACAGTACACACTGGTATGTACTTGGAAGCTATATTAGCAGCTAGCATGTACCAGTTAGTCTGCATGTTAGCAGCTAGCATGTACCAGTTAGTCTGCATGTTAGCAGCTAGCATGTACCAGTTAGTCTGCATGTTAGCAGCTAGCATGTACCAGTTAGTCTGCATGTTAGCAGCTAGCATGTACCAGTTAGTCTGCATGTTAGCAGCTACATGTAGGATGTACTGGTAATTTAGTACCGGTATGCATGTTAGCAGATATGAACATGGAAGCCAGACAACGGCTACAACATTGGCTGGACATTGGAAGTCTTGAATAATTCAAATAATTATGCAATTGTACATTAGTAAAAAGTGATTTGACTGGAACATGAATCTGTTTTTGACATTAGTGCATATATCTTAAATAAATTACACATTCCATCATCACAGAATAATTGCTACAATCATAGACCCTCACTCCAGGGTCTACCATATGCTACAATGGTAACATTGTTGTGAGAAAGTGCACACAAATAATGGGAGAGATGACATTTTTCAATGATCAGATCACAGAGTGCCTATTACCATGACAACTTGCACTACATAGCCCTGTGTTCTCAATTTCCTACCAGTTTTGAAACTATAGCCGTGATATAAAGTTGCAAAGAAAATATCAGCTTCCTTTGCAGTCAGCCTCAGATTCAGATTCAGACCTATGAAATAGCCTTTACATTGCCAGGCATCCCTTGTCCTCCCTATATCATTTCATTTTATAATGGTCACATTACCATTTTATTGACCACCAAAATCTAGTAGAAGCCTCCTTGTACTGTTAGTTTGGGCTAGAATATGAGTGTGCACCTAAGTGACAATGATCAACTGCTGACTTAGTTTATAGCATTGTCCTACATGTAGCTGATCGTATCTTTGTCATGGTTTTGTATCGAAATGGCCGTTGTTATGGACACATCTGGTAAACACATGGAAGTAAAGCTTTCAACAGATCAAATCAAATGTTAACATTGAAAAAAAGTACAATAAAAGTGGTTTGCAGATTGTTTCACTTTTCAAGAGACTATGATAGAAATTTCTTGTACTGCAAGTATGTCCGCATAGCTGGGACATCCAGGCACTGCTTGGTACTGTAAAAACCGAAACCATACTAACTGTAGTCAATACATCAATGTAGTACGCAGTTCAAAAACTGCCTGGGGTGTAAATGCCATTCACTGATGTTTGAAGCAATTGAAGATACAAATCAGATATAATTACACAGCAATGTGTGTCACATACCTTGGTGATAAATTTTGGAACAAAGCTCAATCATTGAAAGTTGATTCTGACGAACTTGATCTATGTACATTCACTGACGAACAATATGATGTAAAGCTGTACATTTGTAAACCAACAAACGGTGACTTGTGTCTCAACCTGCAGAATCAAATCTCTTCAGGTCACACTGCTGATCTAGTTCTACGAATTCAACTGATCAATTTCCAGCAACACAGTGAGAGGGACATGACGTGTTGTAATTGATACAATTTATATTCTGTAACGGAAACTTTTCAAAATTGAGATGCAGACTTCACTCACTAACTTTAATTAAATGTGTACCGTATGTTGTCTCTGCAAGATGCACGGTACAGTACATTCTGATCACTTGGTCATCTAAAATCAGAAATAAGAAATTCAGTTTTAAAACAAATTGCTAATATCTAAGAGCCTAACATCTTACCCTTTCACCACAATGGTTTGGCCCAAAGCCATTGTAATCAATGATCACTGTGGGTCTGAGTACAGGAAACTGGGGGTTAACAGGTTAGTACCATAATTTTATATGACAGGAAAAGAGTTTTTCTGTTTTCATGCTGATATTTTAGATTCTGATTACATTCACAGCATAATATGCACTGGATATAATACATTTTTGGCATATGAAAAGATTACAATGCATGTATCTTCTTGAAGATATTTTTCAAAAACAAGTCTTGACACATGACATAATTCACAAACAATAAATGTTAACACCTGGGCTTCGTGAAATATTATTTCTAACTCTATACATGTATATGCAGCGTTCTTAGACAATTTGAGCAGCAATGGGAAAATTTCAAACCAAAATACAGTTAAGGTAAATCAGCTTTCAACTTGTTCTGGATCATGACTTGACTTAATATTCTACATGAATGTGTGATAGATTGTATCACCCTCTCTGTAGAGCACTTTCATGTGCTATGAAGTTTTTGAACCATAAAGTTCCATGAGTATATAATATGGCAAATACTAATTATTTTAAATACAGACATGCACATCTATCAATTCAAGTGTTTTTAATCGTTCATCAAACCTTTCCATAACAGTACACTTGTAGTAAAAATTGTGTTCTTTTCTTCTGGACAGACAAAACTTTATCATTAAAATGACGGTTCCTAAGATTCCTTGCATTTACAAGTTGAATAAAACATACCATGCATATACTACAATGTACAAGTATCTATTATATGTTTTCATAATTTGAAATATTCATCTCTTAAAACCCTCATGGTATCAGTCGTGTCAACCACACAGAGTCGATACTTATACATGTACGGTCAAATAGTTTTTACATCCATCTTTAAATTGAACCAATTAATTGATCAATTTGTCCCATTTTTCCACAGACAAATCCATCTTTCTAATAAGAAACTGCCACCTTGACCTTTATACCCGAAGTTTTTGAAGTGAGAAGGGGTATGGTATAGCCTGTACATGTACGTGATCCCTATACCACTATACAACACTATACAGCACCAAGCACAGCTCTTTTGTTCATGTTCAGGCCACCATGAAAGCATGCTTATTGCCAAACTGTATGACCTACACTCTATCTTCATGGCTATGCCACATTACCCAGGTCACTTGTTGGTTTGTGATGTAGTTGGGGTTACACTCCATGAAAGAGTTCATTAGAGTCACATCGAAACTCAGCAACTCTTTCAGTATTGAATAGCACGGTGCATGGTTTCCCATGACCACGACAGTTTTTTGTTCTGCTCAATCTAGTTCCTCTATAACACTTCCTATTTCCCGTTCTAATTGAAACTGTGAAACCCAAGTGAGCTAATTCAAATGTATGGTTTACCAGGGCTTCCCAAAGGATGTACAATGTGTATATTCTGTCAGCTATTAGTGCATGAAAATCCTGGTCATGGTCGACATTTTAACAAACGACTGCTTTCAAGAATAAATTGGATGCTTCCCTTCTCCTTACATTCTACTTTCAATTCAATTCAACACGGATTCCTTCTTATCCCTAAGGCTGACATACAGGAGTGAAGATAATGGCATATTTTTAATTACAACTGAAAAAGAATATAGAAATAACGGGCGACGCGCTGACCATTAATGTTTTATTTGTGGGCAAGGGCGAGAGGAAAGCCAAAAATTAATGGGCGAGGCTTGCCGAGCCCGTTAATTTGGCTTTCCTCTCGCCCGCGCCCATAAATGATCGTTAATGGTCAGCGCGGAGTCTGTTATTTCAATTATATTATCAACGAACCCCGAAAAACCGTCAAAATTTACGAAAATTTCCGGTGCGAACGACAACGTGGCCCCAGAATCTGTCAGTGAGTAGTGTGCGCGCTGTAAAATTTTGCAAATCCGGAGATTTTTTGAAAAAAAAGCGTCTAAACTTGGCCGACAAATGCTCCATTTTATTTTGTGGTTGATTATGATCTTTGTACAAATCACAATTTTCGTTTTAGCCGTAAAGTTACTATGTTTACGATATTATTCATATTCACGGGCATGAAACCAAACCATTATTGTGTATTTGTGGGCAGTCACATGGTTCAGCTCGACCAATTAAAACGCAATAGACAGGGCATGGTAATATACATGTAATACCATTTGATAGACTTTTTTTTTGAACAAACCCAGCACCTTAGTGCCTGTTGACAATGAAACTCACTGGATGTTACAAATACAAATGTCTATTATTATATGACAAATTATGGTATCAAACCTTAACAAGAAACCCATTTAAAGACAAACAGCAAAACAGGAAACTGACTAGTGTTTCAAGCCACAGAAGAAACAGTATCAGAGCTTGGCAAAATGATATGATAGTGTTTCAAGCCATAGCAGAAATATTATGAGAGCTTGGCAAAATGATGAAAAGGTGAATTTCCATGACAAAATTAATGTTTTAGGTTTCTTCAAGCATTCAGACAGAAAACACTGCAGGAATGCAAATGAGCTGTGAGGTCATGACCTCTTCAGCACAACAGCCTTCCGTATTTACACGTACACACCCCAAGGTTTATGTGTCTGTGACATCACAGAGATGCGTACGACGGATAATCCATAGACAAAGGAAAGAATACTCGCATCAATGAATATGGGTAACATTGGAATTACTCTGTCCTTGATTAAACAGTCTTTTTATGTCCAGTATTAATACAAATGAACAAGTGATAAAATGTTATCGTTTTCACAAATATTGGCGACCACTTTTGCACAGTAAAATCAACCAATTGTATTATTGCCATTCAAATCATCATGGATGAAGTAAAACTGTGGTGCATTAAACACTGAAGATGTTTGTCAGGCAACATTTGCACTACGTCAAAACCATTCAATGCTTTTTCCCTTTTTTCCAGCATTTTTAGTTGGGCAATACTGCTGTACATGTATGCAAATAGACACATGACTTATTTTATCAGGTTTCTCATAAAACTAATGAATTCAATCACAAAATACTCAAGCTCAACTTAATATAACTTAATTTATATTTATCCCTTCTCAGGCTGTCAACAGCAAGCCTGAAATTTTCATCTATGAGTATGATTTTTAAGACAGGCTGTGTCATGTACCGTCTCCTGACCATTCTCCTAAATTGTCAGGTACATCTTTTATGACCAATTCTGTAAACTATCACTGATTCACAGACTTCAATGGTATACACAGGTCTGCTTGTTGATACTACTTGTAATTATGTTACAGTCAGTCATGGAGTTGTTCACGGATAACAACACACAATGTCTGTCCGTCATTGGATGCTGCAATAATCGTCATACACAATAGCAAAACACACGTAAATTTCATATCATTTTATGGGAAAAGTTTTCAAATTTGGCCTCTATATATGCTCTTAATGGCAGTGACAGATTTTTGGAGAAATAATCTACAATAAAATGAAAAGATGTCCATGATTTGTCCAATAACTGAAGCATATCAATACGGCAGTGGGATACATAATGAGCATCAGGTGCAAGACGTACGGTAATTCACAGTTTGACGTGAATGCAATGAAAATGCAAGATTGTCTACATCTATGTGAATTGAGGCAAGTAACAGAGAGATGTGTTGTCAGACAGAAACAATTTAGTAACAACTCAAGAAATATCAACATTACATGGTATAATTCCTTAAAAAGATACTGCTATGAAGGCACACATCACTATGACCCTATGTTCGTCTCTAAGTCTTAGTCTAGCTGTGTGCCAGACTGATCAGTTTTTGCGGTAACTCCACTGATACAGTTTTATAGAGTTTCTAGTCGAAGTACTTTGTGTAGATCTTGAAGTTTAATGGCAAATTTTCTTGATAAAAATACAACACATCGTTAGTTTTTGTAAGTGTAGATGTATTTAACTCTCACACATCTGATCATGGATCAATTCAAGAGTGTGGCCTTGACGTTGTTTCCTTACCGCACACCTCCATCCTATACCTTGCAAATGATGGCAGCCATAGAATATAGAATGATGCAGAACAGAGTGGTATAACCATCACTAGATATCAATAACATTGCTTTATAAGTGATAAGTCTATACTGGTATAATGTCAACACTGGTATGATGAACCATCGGATCCTTTTGATCAAACTTAGATGTCTCAAAAGACACACCCCATTTCGTGTCTGACTCAGTGTTTTTATATCATGATCAGTGAACAAGCAAACCAAAAGATGACTCTTGAATTAATGATGAAACTGACAACAAAATTCAGTTTTGAAACCTCTAACTTGGCAAATATTTAGTACAGTATAAAGACAGCATAAATACTGTAATTCACAGATGGGAAAAAAATGCCCATAAAAGTTGCATGTAACTCCAAGGATGAAATACACTGTATATTACAATACTCAGTACCTGGAACACACCCCGGTACCAGTATATGCAGAATGTGCAATCTATACAAACATCTTCTGTTGCCATTACATAAAAGACGCAAAAACAGTGATTTTACAATGAAACTGTGAAAAAAAAGACATCATTTCATTGAACTATTAGACTGCCACCATACATTGATCTTGATTTACAGAGTCAGACATAAAATCAAACACATAGATCTAGATTTCATGTATCCTTGGACCAGGCAGGATATTAAAACCGATCAAATGATATTCAACAACCCTGCATCATCAATAATTCAGTCCAAAACACAGTTCCAATTTCACCAGAGACTAGAGACATCAAATGAATAACAAAGTTATCTCCACCATCACCGCTTTGTCCAAGACAACCCTAAGGTTACAGCCTTTCTTCTTGCAAAAATCACACCTCCTCACTGCAGATTTTGGAACACAGAAAAGCTACCATTGACCTTGCCACACAAAAAACATGGCAGTGAACAATTGAAATCAATAAAACAGTATAAATGGCTAACATTGAAGGGGCCCGCATCCAAGCACTTTACTAATAAGACCATGTGACAGTAATGATGTGTAAATTTCACTAAGTGCCTGCATGAGAACTGACTTCATCCATTTCCACACCATATCATTTACACAACATATATTGCAATATTTACACTTAGTGTACATGACCTGGTTTCAGTATTCCTGTTTTCCTAGAAATCAGTCCATGGATACATCGGAGCTCCTCTATGTCAAACAGACAGAAACCAACGGCACCGTACTATGCATACTGATTCTGATACGCAATAATTTTGAAGTTACTAAAAAATTTGTAGGTTGTAAGCAAACACAGGTGTTTCAATAGACCAGTCCAGCCATTTCTCCATGTTTCATGTTCCAAAGCTAATCCCTATGGTCCAAAATTAACTGCCAATTGTTCTAAATAATACTGGTTGTATCAGTTTAAAATTGGAATGGAAATATCCTATCATTTTTAGTTCCTGGTTAGACAAGCGGACGTGAATGTGACTTTCCAGGTGATTCACATCATCAAAAACCACCATGTGAAGACATGGTCTATTTGGAATTCTGATTAAAATGTACATGAATACGTTACCATCCAGTATCCATAGAAACAAAACATAAATTTGAAGAGATGTGAAATAATGCAGGACAGTGATGGTAGAGTGTCATACCTTGTGAGACGCTATTTAAGGCACATTCAGTCGATGACAGGTCAGTACTGACAAATTCAGTCACAGGGTATTCCATGAATGAGAGAGTATCTGTTTAGGATCCAGGCTACATTTTACATATGCCCATTCACCAGTCAAACATGAAGGCACGGGAACCATGTATTACAAGCACACTGAAACCGTCAGACACGGGATGAGGCCGCACGGCAGCTACATTTTCATGCGTGAAGTCAACCATGGGCGACTCCGACACTGTAACTCAGTCAACGGTTGCCGGTAGATTACATATGTAGGTACACACCATACTGACCAGACAATGCAGTGGAAGGGCAATCACTTCACTGAAAGGATTCTACAATGCCCCAATTGTCATGCTAATGTACCTCATTTGCATATTCATGAAGGTGTTATGAACTCACTTTCATTACAGTGCCACGCCAAAGCAGAACAATATCTGAACAACGCAGCAATCACTGCATGGGTCAGAGCAGTATGAAACACTCTTACAAAATCTATATTTACATCACATACTGTACAGGCGAGACATTTTAAAAAGAAACTTGAGAATATATGAATTGCCAAATTTCAAGTGGAATTATTAATTCATTTTTTAAGTATGATTATTATATAACAGTGTTATGACATGACGCTTTCATAACTGTCAGTGACGCAGAGCTAAATAGCTGTCAGCAAACGGTACTAGATTAATAATGCTGACTATTTGACACATTCCACTGTAGGACAAACATCTCTCCACAAATTCCTTGGTGTAATTTTACTGTTCATGTACTTAGCGATACATATACTTTTAATACTGCATTGAATAAATGTAAGAATATTCTTTTAACTTTTGGTATTTTTTTAAGGCATTCTTATGCACAAAGCATTGAGAGTATATACATTTAAAGCATGCAATCACTTTATGTAGTAGGTGTTTGATGTTAATTGTTGTTGTCTGATGGGAACTCTGAAATCATGGGCAAGCATTACTGACAACATCAGAAGCCAAATTTTGCAAAAAAACACTCAAACTTTGAACTTGAAACATCCAGGATACACCCATCACACTTGTAAAGAGTGTCATCTTCAATCAATATAATGTAATGAGAATTTAAGGAAATAAAATGGATTTGTAAACTGCCGTGCTTTTTTCCTGATAATATCAATGTTTATTCAAGTAGTGCATCTTCTTTAGGTCATAGGAAACCATTTACGTTGTGTGCATACTTTTACGTAAAGTCATTCAATTTTCTTTGTATTAAAATTCAGTCTGTATTTACACAATATAATCTGAGACAGAGAGTAAAATGAGATCAAAGCTGCACAAAAATTGATAAAATATATGGATATGTCATCTTTGATGCCTGGATGTTGTGACGTTGTGAAGAACCTGCACTCATGCAATGACATGGAATCATTGTATTCAGCTGGAACTATACTGTTTGATATAAGACACCAATGTAAGGTAAAGGTATCAGTGGTGAAGGTGGTATTTTTAAGAAACAAAATTGAGAAAAGTGTGGTTAATCCTTTCACTCCATTTTCACAGCGAAAATGTTCAACTATTTCATGGCAAAGAATAGGGATTTAGCAAGGTTATAGAGGTGAAAGGTTCAAGACACTGAAACTCAGATCTTTTGAAATGAAGGACTTATAGATTTGTCATTGACACAAAGATAAGAAAATCAACGTTAAAAGAAAATGAGGTGCTTACTTCTACAATTTTATGACAACCATTAAAATCAAGAACTTCCCATATAAATGATACACAATATACCTGAGTTAACATTCTATGACATGAATCAGCCTTGTTACCATACCAGTAGTAAGTATCATTTCACATTAAGTCACTTCCTAAATGGAATAGCTAACACAGATCCATTAAGTTCTTTGATTTTTATGCACTAATTCACTTTAACAGTTTGAAAAAAAATGTAATTTTTACTCAAATAGTGTTAGTTCTAACACCTACAGTATCTAAAGGCCATAGCATTGCTGCTCAGTACCATGCACCACGGGTGCGGTTGTTCTTGTTTTGTTTCCTCAGGAAATGCGTTATGTATAACATAACCTTTGCCAGATTTCTATCAGTGGTGTCTGTTTATGGTAATTATTTTTTTCAACTGTTTATGATTTATGGATGTGAACTACATTCATCTCCAGGTATACACGTTTGTACCCGGTAAATACATCATACATTCTACCAGTTGGCTTGCATAATTCTCACTGCTACATATCATATTCATACAAGAACAACATGCTGACTTCAGTTACATCAACCCTCTCAATATAAAGGAGTATGTCATCTCATCTTCCTGTAATTTTCACAACAACCAAACTTTAGTCTTGTGTGACTTCAGTTTAGACTCATCAGCCCACAGAGAAACAACAAGTTGTCAATAACATTGTGTACTACATACGTACCTCAACACCAGAGATATATTGACCAGATTATTAGCAACAGCTGACAAAAACACAAACCAGTCACACAATTTGTAATCCTCAATCATCAAGCACCTCTTTCAGATATCACAAACAATTTTGAATATTGTAATCTCAAACACGTTTTTCTGTCTGGTTTCATGGTTTTCCTTTAGAATTTCCAGATATCTGATACATCACCTAGATGTGGTCAAAATATTCCTAGCTTGGGTGACTCTCTCACAAAAGATGTTTTAATTCTAAGGAAAAGTCCTTCCTGTGACTTTGTTATCAAAGTTCATGAATATTCACGATCATGACCAATAGCCATCAAAATATGCACTGCTATGCATGGAAATTGTTTTTCAATGTATCAGTCTGGAACCATATGACCGCTAAGCTATACAAATTTGCAATTTTTAGTGTAGTAAACTAAGAAAGTTTTCCACTTGTCTTATTTCTGCTGATATATCCTGAGTATTTTTCATCAACATTTCACCAACAAGCACATTTCATGTTGGTTTTGCTTGCCTTGGTAACTTATATACAACAAAACCTGGATAAGAAGTTTAAGATTGGGTTAGTTTCCGTGACTTGTCACTCAGCCATGCAACTATGTACTAACATATGGTGTTGTTCTCTGGCACAGAATAATCACTAAAGCAGGCATTCTGGGTAGGAATATCATTACAGTTGTGGATTCTGATAAGAAATACAGGGATCTTGTGTTAAGTAAATATTAAATAGGTCTAATGTAGTTTTTCACAAAATCAAACTGGACAAATAACTTTATATGATTTTGCTGATATTCATGGACAGAGGTCAAGCATTTATATTTTACATCATTTTAATATCTTCTTATCTGTTGTACGGGTTGATCCGGTATCATTGATGTCAACAGTCTCAGGGGCAAGCAAATCTTTTATGGACAAGCATCAGAACAACAGTATTTGCCGGCCATCAGACTTGTGAAATTAGAGTTAATCAGAGTGGTCTGAGCAAAAAGCTTGGTGGTATTTCAGCCAAGATCACTGCATTTGATCAACCTAAAGACATTGAACACTGTCTTGGAAATCTGAAGAACTCCATGGGAAAACCAGCTTTACCTGGTACTTCCGACAAGGTTCTAATTTCTTTTCTGGTACACATAATCTCAACTCTACAGTACAGGAATATAAAGTTTTCCCTGGGAGATCAGGGATCTCTAGGAATCAAGCTTTCCTGGGAAATCTCACAAGCATCTAGTCCCTTTGTCCAAACACCACAACTTTCCAGAGTAAATCCAAATACATATACATGTCACATTTTCCACATAACTTGTTGGTGGGCACACAGTGACAAATGAACAGTTTGCTCACCACATGTGTGTGACCAAGAATACTTCACATTTGTCTTCCAAATGTGCAATACTATATTGAAATTAAAAAGTGTGCAGATTACACAAAATATCACATTTCATATATTTCCTTATTATTTATTTATTGGATACACTTTCCTCATTTTAGCATCACAGGTAAGAAAATTAAGGATATGGCATATTTTTCTCTACTGAACGTTTTATTGGAGTTTCTGAAGAAAGTTGGCATATAACAGGTTTTACAATATCTGGAGGGTCCATATTGCTCAGAACAATACACAACAGATGTACATGTACTGTCTACAGTAGTTTTCTTTGAAGCACTCAGCACTTTGCACAGTAAGTTTCCTGGAATTTACCTAATAAATATCAGTAGACAGTGGTAATATAGGAGAATTTCATTTTCTATGTTTTTATGCTAACTTCAATGGTAGTATCAGAAAACAGACCGGGCAATGTGATGTCAATGTGTTTGTACTGAACCCTGTGCCATGCAAACCAAACACGTACAATACATCACTTCAGTTCAACACAACAGCCTCTTGACTCGGCAAAAGCTGATTCCATTCAAACACTGTATGATACAAAGTTTTAAAAGAGAAGTAGTGAAATTGAAATAATACAAGAGCCAACCATGTCAGGTTTCTTTACTGTCATGCTAAGTTGAACCCCAAACCCCCAAACCCCCAAACCCCAGGTTGAACCATCAAAACCAAGCAACCAGAAGGAGCTCAGTGGCTCAATTCTAGGATGATGTAATACCATGTATCATATTTATCTGTGTAAGTGCCGAGGCCAGGATCCGGAGCATGTAATTTTCTTTTTGGGGTTGGGTGCTTTAACCCTGACCAGACTCCAAAATATTCAAAAATGATTGATTTCATTGTCATCGAAAAGGAAATATGCCACACATGCCATATTATTCAAAATAGGTTATCAAAGTTGTTTAATGTCAAACGTAACAAATGGCACTTCTAAAGTGCAACCAAACATGAAGTGAGAACAACTTATGCAACCACAAAATATAGAATGAATGAGACTGATATAATGATTTCAAAACATCTTTTATTTCACAATTCCCCTGAAGAAATGAAAAACCAGAGTGAGCACTTGCCGGAATGCTAACTCAATTTGAAACTTTCATCAAAAGTTTTGGGTCCGGTGTTTGCCCTATAGCATGGGTGCTCATGAGAAATATGGTGAGTCTGCATTAACAAAATAATACCAAGGATGCAAAGCTGTTGTCATCAACAACAAAGAGTTTAAACAGTGTTTACATGGTCCTTTAAATCATAAGTTACACCACACCTGGTTGACAGCTCCCTTTAAACTTTGCTTCAAAAAAAACACGGAACTGTCTAATTTGTCAGGCTTAAGTAATTGACCAGAGTCTGGCTTTGTATCTGCCGTTCTGATCTGAAAGAGACCCGACCAGGTGAAACAGAGTTCATCTGTCCAGAATATTGACATTACATCATAAGTGCGATGTAAATCATGCGGTTGCTGTGCGTGGTCAGCACATGGAGTTTAAAGATTAACTCACGCTATCATGCCACAATTGCATCAGCCAATGAGCAACAAGGCCATCATTTACCATTTCACAGCTAGCATTTCGCCATTTTGAATGACCAATATTTTGGAGTTTTGGCACTTCCCCCGGGTCAAGAAACATTCACGTCTTCAGAAATAAAATTGAGAAATAGAATATTCTTTATGTAGATGAGTAGAATGTGGAATATGCTAATACTCTCAGTGTGTTGAAAGATTCTCAGCTTTAGACAGCAACTGCTGGCTAAATAGTCATGTATTTCTCATAGGTACAGGAAATTACACCACGTGACTGCTTTCTTTAAATGTCCTAAAATTACGTTTTATTACTATTTTTCCAGCATGTTTCAAGATGCTGATACAAAGTTGATGGAAGCATTTCAAAAGAACAATAAATGTTCCAGTAGATTTGCTTCTACAACAACCTTTTCTGAAGGACTGTCTGTTTCTGACACTGACTGTGTTGTTTTGAGGATCAGTGGTAAACACAGAACACAGCTACTCTAGTTAGTTTCAAGTAATGTGCCACATAGCTCCACTTCCTTTCACATTTTTTGGGTATTTTCTAGTATTATTGCTGTTCAGTCTCTAAAATATAGTCTGTTCTTGAACTCTAAAACTCATGTCTAGATGTTCACAGTTTAACTTGTCAAATACAGATTGTACATGTGTCATGTCCAAAAGTCATTCTTCTTGACGGAGTTTTTTCACTTCAGTCTGAATTCACTTGTCAAAGATAACATAGCCTATTACACACTGCATGGAGTTGGCAAGGTTGATTCTCAAACAAGTAAACCCCCATTGCATGCGGGTATACATGGGATTTGGGTACAATGTGCAACATGCTATGTGTACACAAGCTGCTGCACACTGTAAGTGAGTGCCATTTTGAGCAAACTGTACCCAAGTCAAATGAATACCTAACTGTGAAGGGATTTTTGCTATTACAATATGTAAACATCTGTGTTTATAGTTTTGAAAGCTGTTTCCTCGGTAGTTTTAGCACAAACAAAATGGATAAAGCACAATCTAATGCAGCAATGATCATCGAAAGAAAATTTGAAACCTGGAACCCAACATTGTTGACGCAAAGGCTGCATAGGACACATACTCGGTGATGGTAGTGGAAGCGACACAGACGACAAAGGGCAGATCGTCCATGTAGCCGACACGAACACGAAGTGTCTGTTACCGGCTACCAAAAACTATGAAAAATAGTAAAGAATGAGCTACAAAATCACTATCAGTTTTAAGTTGCAGGTAGAATAAGTATGTACCTTTGTAAAAAATACTATAAAAATAGTAGAAAGTGAAGAACCAGCTGAAAGTTAGTTGAGGAGACCTTGACCGCATATCATTTGCATCTCATTGTCGGCTACATGGACTGTGTGCCCGACAAAGAGTAACAGAGGTGATTTGGTGAAAGGCAAGCCAAATGCTTTCATTTGGCAATTCTGAGAGCAACATTCAAAACAGTTACACTGATCTTGAGATTAACTGCATGTATTTCATCATTTAGTTACTCTTAACACGTACTTTTCTTGCAATCTAAGTGCTCCGGTCTCAGCATTAAGCTTCTATGCTAGGTGAGGGGACTGTTTTAGCAATGGAACAAGTTTTAAACCACGGCTGGTGTGAGCTCTCATCCAATCAGAAAACTCCTTGACATGCCTGCTGGTATAATATCAGTGATATTTCAATATTGAAGAGAAAAGTAAGAAATGCAATTTGTTTTAACAAACTTTATTGAAATGCATCAGAGAAAACAACAATGAATGTTATTCTACTGTCACTCTTATATTCACAAACCATGTTCAATCTTGTCAATTTGAAACTGTGAATAATGCACAACAATAACAATTCCCGACAAGAATGATCAGTGCAGAGCACTTAAATATTAGATATGAAGACAAATGAAAGAGATACACAAATAATTTTGGAACAAACTTAATGTAAGGCCAAATTTTGATTAAACATAAGAAAATTGATCCCAAAAATTTCCACAGATATCGTCATCATCATTTGATCATCACCAGAAGATGTTAAAGTGTTAGAACATACAGTACAAACTACATGTAACATTCAAAGCAATTACGCAAGAAAGTGATGACTATGTTTTCACCCAAAAGTAAGAAAGTTTGAGCTAAGTAGTAAATTTTGATATTGTTCGTACACGTGTAATTCATGTCATCTCTACAAACCTACCATCTAAATTTGAAAGCCATACTGACATGTGCTTATGGAGAAAATATACCGGTATCTGTCATACAAATAAGCAATTTCATGACCATTGGACCACAACTGAACAGAATCATCCATAGGAATATACACATCAAACTTGGAAAGCTATCAGAACACTGCTTTCACAGTAGGGTAATTTGGAAGAGAAATGAGAATAATTTCTCTAAAATATAATGTATGCAAATTTTATGCAAATTTCAACAAATCTGAATGAAGATGCCCCCAGGAACACAACCACCACATATCCATGTAACTGGAACACTGATTATTCAGATGAAGTTCCGCATACTAAAAGGTTAACACTAGATATCAGATACCGGATAATGAATAAACAATGCTGATAAGCTCTGTACCAATGACAGTAAAGCTAGTAAAAATAATCAAAATATGATATAGTTTTGGTTTCCATAAAAGGCACATCATGGCAGATAACCTGCGTTCTGAGTCACGCGACTTGTCATGATATGCTGGCCGAGTTGACAAACTTTTACCACCTGGCTTCTGACCAAGGATGTAAGGTTCCTGGGTTCAACAGAAGACCTACTTTGAAAGCCACATTTTGGATAAAAGACCAGATGAAATCTGTGTACACTGTACAGTCAAATATTCAAAACACCCACACAGTTACACAAGCCAATGACATGACTTGAGAGACATTTGTCAGACAGATAAAAGGACATAAAACAACTAAAGAGAATAGGACAAAAACTAAAAGAAAGGCACACCATATCATACTCCAGTCAGAAAGTTACACTCAGCAACCAATCATAAAAACCCAAACAGGTATGTTTTATATCATGATTTTACCTCACCAAGTTACAATATTTCTTCAGAACACATTCACACAAGTCAAAGTATATATACAATTGTACAATGATCATATTACCAAATATCATAACCAGACTTTGAGTGTAAATGTTCATGTAGGTAGGCAAGAAAAAAGAACATTGTGTTTACATTGTGTTCAGATTACAATTCAACACTGTCCTAAATGGCACGTTCCCATGTATTTGTCTTGTAAGGAATTCTAAAGCAAGCATATTGCTACATTATCGAGGATTGACATGATATTCTTCAGAGTTCTTATTTTTCATCATCCTTGCTCAAGTTTTTGCTTATGATGAATTTGTCACATGAGACATATGTCAGCAAAGGTATGAACATGTCCTCTTGCACTGAGAAATAGGCTGAGGAAAGACATGCATGTCAGCCAACAAACACACTAAAGTACGGCACACAGTACAAGACAACACAACCATTCAAAGCATCTGACAAACAAAGTTGTATTCAAGAAACGAGAAGTCATGAAGCATAATAATTAAGAGTACTTCACTTACTGAAGTATTTCAACGTCTCCTCTGCAAGGTCGGGTGAGAGGTCATAGACAGCTTCCTCCTGCTCCGCATGAGCACTGGAAGCAGAGTGCTTCCAGTCTTCGTGATCGTAAGTTAGATTTGTGATTGTATCCGCCCGTAATTTGTAAAGAGGTATTTTCTCCTCCAATAGACTAATAATCTCAACTTCAGGGATATTAGAACTGTTGCACACATCTAAAACAGGAAACGAAAAATTGTTAATTATGGTTAATATTCTGCTTCTTCAATGTAAATAATTTTTGTCAGTGCCTGGAATCAGACAGAGGTCAAAGTTCATCAAATGTTGTCAACACCTCTGAGTTCAATTTAATGTCTGACCGCTAAACTAGCACTCACTTGTTGACTTGCTCTGGTGTTTGCTTGCATATTTTTGAGATCAGGTAGTCAATACTGAGTCTCTAACAAGAACAAAGATTTGTTCATGAAATTATGTTATGCATCTTTTCGAATCACCACTTGGAATTTTCAACTAATATTAACAATACACGTTGCACATGTACAGTACGTTGGTATGTCTGGTGGCAACTTGAAAACTGTGGAAATTACTGAACAAGCACCATAGCTTTTTCACTATACTCAAGTCTAGTGTCTGATGCATTGTGGGTAATCTCATAAAATCTCCCCTGGCATGAGATTCTGTGAGGAAAAGCTTTTCAAAGGTAAGCAGACACTCAGAAGAGAGCCTGCAGCAATTTCGATTCAGCAGTGACCGGGAGAATTAAGATGCTGACCTTTCACATCCATTCAAATGTTTTTGATTTACCTGCAGTGGCACAGTACATTTAATGTTAAAGTAAGATTGTGGACAGAAATCAGGTGATTCAGGTAAGAGTAGCTCCTATATATGACAATATACACATAACTCCACAATTTGTCTTAATTATCTATTTTGAAAGCAGTATACTAATTTAGTGTGCCACAAACACAAATAGTTCCACCAGACTATTTTTTGGTCAAGCCAACATTGTGAATATGTTAGATTTGCACATAAAAATATTCCAATTATGCACTAGCCTGTATAAACAAGTAAAGTTTTGGAAATGTACTATTTTATCAAAAGACTTAGTGTATAACAAGTACTGTTTCAATATTATCTCAATCATGTTATTTGTTTTGAAAAGTTATCAAACCAATGCAAGCCGGAAATATGATGTTGGTATTTGTTAGAGAGCTGTCCTCGAGATTTCACTCACTGTGCTAGTGCTACAGCAAGAGTTTTAACCCCTGAAAAGATATTTTCTGTAAACATAGAGACTGAATCTGACCCTAAGCGGGAAAGTTCAGTGTAAATATCTTAAAACATTTGCACTCTCTATCAATGGAGAATGGTCCAAAACAATGCTTGTTTGACAGGCTGTAACTGTTGACAAAACACTGCACTCAAAATCCACCAGAGTTGATGAAGCGCCCTCTATAGCCCACAGCACCCTTGAGAAGGTGAAGCCACAAAGTATCTGCAGTGTTTGAGTGTTTGAGATTTAACTCCCCTGTACGCATGTATTTCTGATCCCTGTACGCTTTGATTAAGTGGAGTCTAGCAATATTGTAACTTGCAAAAGGCAATTGGTAGCTGTATGGTGTACTACATATGCAGTACAAATGCCAAACTGCATTGAAATGCTGGTCAGCCTAAATAACATGATCAAATTTGATGTGCATAATATAATCTTAAATATTATTACACGTGTAAAAGATTTGCCAATGTTGCAATATTTTTTTCATTCAGATCTTTACAAATGTGTATGAAACAAAAACTCTGTTGTGTTTGGGATTCTACAATTGCTACTAGCAGCAAATGGAGAGAGAGAGAGAGAGAGAGAGAGAGAGCATACTCAAAGACAATACATGATCGTGATGTGTATACCTGGGGAGGCCCCAGCAGTGGCCTCGCTGCCACTCGGTCCACTCTCTGCAGTGACATGGGCAAAGCATGAAATGAAATGAAATCATCAAAAACCAATCAACAACACAAAATACATGTACAAACATAAAAGCATTCTTGGTAAACTCTGAAAATCAACTGCTGATGAAAAAATGGAAGGCAAACTTTGTGAACGTCAAAACAAATGATTAACAAAGCAAGTGAAAGACAAACCAGTGAGTTTCTTCACAAGATAATTGATATACGGTGCAGAGGAAAGAGCAGAGTAAATTCTGGAAGCTATTCAGACTACAGTGCTTGCAGTGCAGTGATTTCATGAACACAAATACAAAGTGCATGTAACTGGCAGGAGTTGAGCGATTGTGGATAATTCAAATAGATGGACGACAAATGAACTACATCTGCAAAATCCCCTCCCTTAAATGACAGGTTGAAAGTGCAAATCCAACAATGAAATACTGTGACTTAAACTTCCCCCAAATACGTCACATTAGTGAAATAGATGGCCATAAATTGGAACTGTATGCAGATTTTTAAGAAACTAGATTTTGACACAAAATCGTGATAATGACTTAGTACTATGCACATATATATACTTCCTTGATGGAACTTCAGCATATTGATGATGTGACCCTGAGCCCCCTTTCCACAAAAAACACAGTGAGTTTCATTTGTGATGCACATGCTTTACTTATCTACAGTGAGGTGAAAAAGATCCTTTTGTTTTTTCCCATTCACCTATGAGGGCGCTCTTGACTTGCAGTTTTTCCCATGGCAGAGAGGGTGTTCATCAACTGCCAGAGACCCTCACTATGCAGTGCGGCCCTACCTTTTTGCATCTCCTTGTGGTTTCAACAATCACGCTTAGTGAAGCCTAGCTCAGTTTGCTGATGTAGCTTGCAGAGTTCACAATGCAATGCCTTGTTCACTTGATTGGCCTGGGCTTGGCTGGATTATTTACATGTAGGACACATCAGTGCAAGCAGCACAGTAAACAAAAGCCGTGGAAGAGTCTAGTTCATCTTGTGAATTAGGGAAACCTTACAGCGCCCTCAAAGTACTGGACTGCCACTTTTTTCAGTCATTGGAACATACTCCTTATTTGCATACCATACCACTTTTAATATGATAAAGCCGTATTTCACTTTAGTCACTAGTGCAATTTATCTCTGAGAACTTAGCACAAGTCCTAACTGTTAAACAGTTCATATAACTTTCGTTATTGTGTACATTCACTATAGGTTATTTTCACATTATCTTCAACTGATACGACTGCCATCTCACCTGTAAGGGTACTGGCTTCTTTGAAAACTATGCCATTGTCGGGACTCAGCTCACTAGCAAACACCTCCTCATCGTCAGACTGAATGGAAATACTGGGTATCTGCTTACAAGCCAGTTTGACAGGCTAAAGTTGGCGGTGGGTGTCACCGATACACTACCATGCTCTGCCTAATATGGCTAGTCTCACTCACACACAGCACAGGGAAAAAAACAAACACAGCAACGGTATGGAAGTGTGATCAGTAGCACCTGTGTGGCAATCAGCTGACTTGTAGGATATCTGCAAGACAAGAACAGATACAAATTCATGAGATTGAAGAATATAAACCGTTTCAGAAATGGCCAGTTTGTCATATACATGTAATGTAATTATGTGTCAAACAATGATGATGACGTTGTGTTTGTAACAAACCCCATTACACAATATTATAACAAAGCCCACAACACAATATCTCTTGGAGAAGGTATTGTACAGTGTACTTGCCAAATGAAAATCCAAATTTCCATGAATTTACGATTATATTTTTGTACGTACTGGTATTTGCATAGTGTGCCTTATGTCAGTACAGCCACAGATTATGATTGACTATTTCATAAGAATGAAAGTAAATAGAATATACAAGTACTCTACAAATACAGCATTTAACATCGGTTGATGCAGCATAACTAGGGAATTCTAAGGAACATACATGTATTTAGTTGATCATATGTGCTTGAGTAGCCACCCTAGCAGTTTAGTCCTAATATTACCTAATCTATCACAGTTTCTGATCTGAATGAACAATTTTTGTGATGAAAGACTTGCACATAAATGAACATAACACATGAGGAATAGCACTACACTTTAGATTCAAAGTAACAGATTTCCCCCAACTTTTGCTGCTTTCCTTTCTGACAGAAATAGCTTTAGTTTCTGACAGAAATCCATAGCTGTCAGAAAGAAGCCAATGTTTACTTTAATGAATGAAGCGCAAAGTATCTTTTTATCTATAAGACTGTTTCTGAAAGCAAGCACACACTTCTAAATCAATAGCATCATAAACGAAGGAAAATATAAGAATGGCCTCTAGAGGGATTTATAATTTACCGTATCAGTATGACCTCACGGCTGGGGGAACGTGGTCTTACCCCAGTCCCTTGCTAATATTTGAAAATTTACAGAGATCCTTGTACAGAAAACAAAACATTTTTACTTTGCAGATATGAAAGGATAAATTTCAATTTTAAATCTTAAAATCATAGGAAAAACAGAATTCATTCTGGTGAGGATGTTACCAAAGAGAAATTCACACTATAAAAGCCATAATCAAGCTCCTGAATCCATGCATATTCAAGATACAAATCACTGTTCAGATTTTGTTATGAAATATTTCTTGTTAAAGAACTTGGCAGCATTTAGACTTCCAGTAACCACTTTTAGTATTTTACTTAGTTACGGAAAAGTTCAAATGTTAAAATTTCATTGTCAGATTTCCTAGGGGAGGGGAGGGGGTTTGAGGTCAAATCAAACGAGTTGTCATATACATGTTTTATCAACTGTCCCTTGTACAAGGCAGTGTGAGAGCAAAGTTATCAGTTGTCAAATTCAACATATTGAGTTACTGGAACAGCAGGACTTCACACTCTTTTGAAAATAAAGTATGTGTAGAAATATGCTTCATATCAGCAGGTCAAGTACATGTACACTGGGAAATGCTAGAACCGAATACTGTACATATACAATTCTCATGGCAAGCACACCATAGGGCGTACGTACATGTACCGGTACATATGATATCATACGATACATGTGACCTTTCAATTTTCTAAAATTTGCAAAATACATTTACATATGCATGACTTGTAATTGACACCAATATACCGTGATAGTTTTGCAAACTGGTTCAGAGGAAATTGAAACGCTTCTGTAATATCCCGTTACTTTAAATATCAACACAACCAGCTTGATAAACAAGGACCCAATATGTTAAGAGAAGCCTTACGCTAAATGAAAGGTATTATTGTACATATGGATTAGCTGTGTTCAGTGACAGTAGAGCTTTATGTTCAGCAGCATGTGACAGAACAATATGATAAATAACATAATTATTTACATACTGTGAATATTTCATTGACTGTCAATGAAACACATGATTAATGTTCCTTCTTCTATAAACATTCATGACACATTTTATTTGTACAGAACTGATGAGGTCATCGACTTTCTGCACCTGTCTTGCATTTATTTTGGAAGTTATTAACACAAAATAGACTACTTTTAAAAATTCAATTTCCTTATATCGACATTATTTTTTTATTTATTCATTAAACCTTGTTTAACGAGGGTAGCCTGGTAAGCTTCAGTAAAGATGCTTATCTTCCCCAGGGCCCTCAAATGAACATACAAACTGATACAAAGCAGAACAACATGAAACATGACTAACAAAGCTAGAACAATATAATGCAAAGAAAAAAGTGGCCAGGAGTCACCACCTGCACACAGGAGAAAAAAAAATGCACAATCACACTAGATAACAAAAACAAATTTGACAAGAAAACTAAAACTCACAAACACAAAAATTATACCCAATAAGCTTTCATGCAACCAAACTGCTTGCCAGTGTCCATCTACCATGTTACTGTTACCAGATGTGACTCCAGCAGCTGTGTATGGAAGGATGGGCTATCAATTTCACACAAAACAGCTCATATCAATCAGTCATATACATGACAGAGTAAAGGGCACATACAACCAAGGAAATATAAATGATGAAAATGTTACTGCAACAAATTAGGATGTCAAATAAATCAGCATACCCATAAATGGATGGTAAAATTTAAAATATGGAAACATCATCTTCCAAATGACATTGACAAAGTATTTATTGTTGATAGATTTCTGCTGAGCGCATATAGTGGGGAAAGAGGAAATTTACAAAGTTAATGAAATGACAGTTTATTATTACTAAAATTAACTTTTTAGGATTCTGAAACTACAGTACAAATAACACACAGGGTATACACATTGTTTCTATTGATAAATGTAATATAATATAATTACATTTAAAGGCATCACATTATGACTTCACAAAAATTTCATTTTCTATTATTATTTTTAATTGTATTTATTTCTTCATTATTTATTAATTTATTGATTTATTGATTTATTCATTTATTTATCATTGTGATTGACAGGTACGTAGACAAGTATATTGTGTGAAACTGACCTACTGCATCACTACAATACTGTACTTACATCATGTATTTTCATTTACTCTATAAAAGCAGAAGTTCCAGAACAATGTCACAGCCAATGTGCAAATGACTTCAGAATTTTCTTTTAAACTAAAGGACAATTTTACATATTACCAGTATTGGTATGTGCTTTACTAAAGAAATTGTCAAGAAATCCTCAATAGTGACTAACACAGTTCAGAAATATTGGCTTGAGGGCAGACAGTCCACGACATAACATTTGTCCTATTGATATATGTGTTTGCTAGGACACACAAATTACACTGTGAGTAATTACAACTGCACATGTAACATATGCAGATTTCACAACCAGGGAAATTTTCCTCCTTGAATTACGAGTACATTTACCATACAGACTGTCACTGTATTAAGTGATGAGTTTACACATAGAAATGGCTGGGCCTGAATGAGTGTTTACCAAAGTTCATTTCTTTAGGTCACAGTAAAGTGACTCTGTTTAGGTGCAAAATCTATGCCATGACAAAATACACATACATGTACCTAGTATACTATAATATAACAGCATATGCATCTATGACAGATGACTGCAAACAACATTTGAAAAAAGGAAATTATATTTTGCTAATTTTAGTTGTTCACCAAGCTGTCATTTCAATCTAATCTTAGCCTTTGCAAAATGCAAACATTTGTCTTCACTATCAAAAATATAGAAATTAATAAGTACAAGCCTAGCCAGTGCTATGTAAATATGTTACATTATGCAAATTAGTTATATTTCTGTTAGTTTCTATAAATAGATTCAAGGTTCCCTGTTGGGTGTTTCATTTCCCCGGGAAAATCCGTACTTATACAATCAGGCATAGGACATACAGTATCCTCTTTCTATATTTCATTCAATGTGTAGTATTGTTGTTATATTTCCTTACAGGTTTCAAAGTTTCAATACAGAGAAACACAGACAAAAAAAATATTAGTATATTCTTCGGGTTAATCAAAGCCAATGTATTATATTTACTTTATCGTTTACCATTAACTATAAATTATGTAATAAAATCACTTTTGTAAACAAACAATTCATTTTTAATCCATACATGTACATGTAGGTACACTGATGTATCATGGAATATGTCTACGTGACAAATAAAAATCCAAGACAACAAATCTTAATTTGATAGTTTCGCTTCACTGTTTGATCACCATGGAAAAGCTGAAATGAAAGTGTAAGTTCATGAACTATTGTATGATTATGAATATTCATTTATGATTTTTCCCTTACAGTTTTAATGTAGCAACATTTCTACATGATGATCCACAGAAAAATGTTTGGGTGAAAAAAGATATCTGCATAATGCTATAATGCTAAATACCCTGTCATTGAATCCTGTTATATTTTAAAATCAATGTTGACTTATTAAATTATTTGCATAACAGTGTGGTTGGGATGTACATGCAGCTGTGGTGAAGACAAAGTACATATTTTCAATAATCAGACCGATGGCTTATGTGATTCATATCATCAATATTTTATGTTCCTTTCAGCAAATTAACACAAAATTGAGAAAATTTTGCCATTTTTTAAACATTAATTGGTTCAGGGGCCCAACTAACATACCCGGTACATTGTAGCCTTACCCATTTCCAAGACTCATAAAAGGAAATACAAACATGTACTTTATTTATTTATTCATTTTATTTTGTTAGTTTCATTTATTTATTATTATTCATTTGTCTATCATTTATATTTATTTATTGGTTGATTGATTTATTGATTTGGGTTTTATTTGGTTTTGTTTTCACTAACTTCATCAGAGTACTCACATTCTACCTTCCAGCATTCCTCTCAGCCAATCAAATCAATAGAGGAAGGGTTGGATTTTATTCTGTTCTGTCATTCCCAAAGGTCACCACCAAATTTTCAGTGTTTACATCATACAGCAAAGGGCTTTATTCATAATATAAATCATTTACATTTTGGGAAACATTTTCTTGAAATTTTAAGAGCGGGCATTAGTATAACTTCCTTTTCTATTAAAAAGGACAATGACACCTAAATATCGCTATCAATACCCAAATCTGATATCTACCAGTGTATGGTTAACCTTCATGACAACACATTTGTATAGATGTACCGGTACACTATCAGAATCTTATTTACAAACTGGGGAAATTCTTCTACCCTGGCACAGTTAATACATGTATGGAAGTTCACACTATTAAAATGGCTGCTTTCATATATGCTAAAGGCATCTATTGAAGTTCTTAGCGATACTTTGAAAGATGGCAGTAATACCACTTTACAAACAATTCATTTTCATTCACTCTTCAATCTAAAAAGATGGTATTTTTGAAGTCAAATCACATCTAATGTATTATCACACTCAATTGTTGTAATATGAGGTTATTACGAAAATACAACAAAGGATGCATGAGGACATTGGCACAACGTATCGCCCGATGCGAAGCGGAGGGCGATGCGTGGCACCAATGTCCGAGTGCATCCTTTGCGGTATTTTCGTAGTAATCTTATTATTATACCTCTTACATTTGTGACTGGGGCATTAAATTGTTAGAGTAGTGACCGTTTTCGTGCAATGTCAACAATTTTTTTCCGATTTATGGCGCGAGTGTGGAACACTCAAGGATAGTATGTGTGCACTATGCACATACGTACAAAGCGTGCACGAGACATGTTAAGGCACTTGTCCAATGAGTCTCTTGAAACAGTTCAACAGTGAATGGGCAGATACAGCCACAGGGGATTGAGCGCATTGAAACCGTATGTGTTACGGAACAGGCACTCTGTGCAGCTTTTTTAGCACACGCAAAATTCTATTGTTCTAGATGGTAGATATATAATAACATCCCATATTTCACTTTTTTGTTTTTGCAAATTTGAAGTTTGTTGAATATCTCTGTATTCAAGACATCTCCAAAAACTCACAATCAAACAGCTACTAGTACAGTAATTACATCAACATATTCAATACAAGTCACTTTGCTATTTCAATAATATCACTCCTTATTCATGGGTTGGCAATGTATCTGAGCTCTCCACTCGCTTCACATTAGGATTCTCCTTGGTACTTGTAAGTACAACAAAACACAGCAAATTTTACTTGACTACAAAGATGCCTCCTACATACATGTATATTAGGCCAAAGTAAGTAAATTCTTTGTTTTGCGTCCGCGCGCGCCTAGGTTTTTGGAGATTTTTCGGAAAAAAAAAACAAACTTTCCTTTCAAAATTTCGCCGTTGGTGGCGCTATTTTGTCGCAAAAACAAGTCGTGGCTTTTAACTTTGCGACGAAACACTCCTTTACGGCAGTCAGATTTCACAACTGGACCATGCAGTGACGTAAAACAGTACTCTCTACAAATTTACCCCTGTCGATAAGTAACTCAGCCTCACGCCAGGGCCTCACGTTCTCGCTGTCTGTTGTCAGGTGCCGCCAATTGAGCTGTTCGTGCAAAAAGGTGTTCGTGCGCAGTTTTTCAGCGGGCGGGCAAATTTTAAAACTAATCAGCGGGCGGGGAGAAAAAAATCGATATTTACTGTCGGCGGGGAAGAATTTTCATTATTTTCAGTGGGCGGGTAGAAAATTTTTGACAGTGGGTACCTGAAAATACGTAGAGGGAGGGGAAAGCCGTGGTTGATAGAACTTGAGGGGAGATAGAGCGCCTTACTTTGTGGGGAGCAATGTTCCAAGGTATACTGCTAGCTGCTCGCACTGTTTTGTGTTGATCTGGGTTGCCTAGTGGGCATCTAGTGGGCAATGGCGAATTTCAGTAGTGGGGAGAGGGCAGTGGGGAGCTTGCATTGTTGTGGGGAGAGGGGAGCGGACAGACCATAGGTACTGGAGGGCAGTGGGCATCAAAATTCAGTGGGAGGGCACATTTTCCGTGTATGCCAGTGGGAGGGCAGTTACGAACAGCTCTACTTTCCCCTCCAAATTTTAGGTCAAGGTCAAAAATAAGTAAAATCAGTATATCAGCCTTCAAAACATGTTTTGGGATGAATTTGCGAAATTGATGAAATTTACCAGTTGGCTGCACCTGTGTTGTGGCTTTGCCTGTTGTGGTTTTGTCGTCACCATAAAAAATGAATGAAAGCAGGGAAATAATCGAAGTTAAAAAACAAGAAACCTTTGCACGGCAACTTGAAGGCATGGTCACTGCGAGCAATCGGGACTTGAACAGACAGAGATTCAGTCGGCCGATTGGACTTGGGTACCACGACTCAGAGAGTATGGAAGACGGTAAAATCGGAAAGTGTTGAGGCCTATCCTAGTTAATTGGTCTTTTAGGTTTGCCGAAAATTTGGTTAATTCGTCCATTTTAACTTGAAACAAAAAATAAACCAGTGATCAGTCCTGTAAACGAAAGGCCTTTACGTACTTTTTTGTTCAGTTTGGGTATGGAAAGTATATTAGAATCCCTCTGTGAAAGTTCAAACTTGTAGTAGGCGGTCGTAGCTGCTCTTGAAGGAGGTCACACTTTCTGCATTAATGACATCGGCTGGTAATTTATTCCAGGTGTCCACAACTCTTGCTGAAAAAAGTACTTTCTTGTGTTAAGTCGAACGGTTAGTTTATGAAGTTTGCGACAGTGTCCTCAAGTTCTCGAGTCGAGTCGGCTGCTAACTCGAGTGAAAGGTTGCAGTGGTCATGGCCTTTGATAACTAATTCTAGAGTCGAATCATGTCGACGCGAATTCTTCTTTTTTGTTCAAGTGCTAAGATTTTTATGTCCTTTTGTAGCCATGGTGACCAAGCTTGTACTGCATGTTCGAGCTGTGGTCTCACAAGTTGCTTGTAAAGACGAAGAATGACATTTTTTTTATTTGATCGACAATGATCATTTGATGAGATCAAGCATTCTGTTTTCTTTACTGCAAACTTATCACATTTGCTTGAAGGTTTTAAGGTAGAATGAAGTAGATCGCCCAAGTCATTTTCTTCAGTTGTACGTCCCAGTGAAATATTCTTCATTGAGTATTTATTGAAGGGGTTGTTGTAGCCAATATGCGTCCGCCAGTGTTCACTCGTTTTTTGTAGCTTGTCCAAATCAGCTTGTAGAATTTCAAGATCACTACAATTTCGCAAGGGATGATACGTCTTGGTATTGTCAGTAAATCTTTGAGTTCGGAACTAATTTCACCGCCAGTATGATTGATGTAGATTAGAAAGAGTACTGGTCCAAGAACTGAACACTTTGGAACACCACTTGTGACGCATTCTCTATTCAGATGATGCTCCATTTATGACTACTCGCTGTTTTGTATTTGTCAATCATGCTTTGACCCACTGTAGAATATTATTTCCATTTATGCCATGATACTATCTCTTTTCAATCAATCATGTATAACATGTACATGTACAGTGTTCCAAGAAAACGGAATGACAGGGCGACTACAAACGTGGCACTTAACTAATGTACAGTATATACAACGTACATTGTACATGTAGGTGGAATTAAATTTGACAAACCACAGATGACAAGACTGTCATAATCTACACGTATACATGTAAAAATAGTTTGTTCTACTTCTGCAATGTAGCGGGGTACGTCAGTGTCACACACTAAATGTCAACTACTTCAAATGATTAATTCAAGATATTGTGCCCTGCACTAATTTTGGAAGCCTTATGGCAGTAAGTACATGATCTCAAAAAGACGGGGGAACGATAACAGTTCACTGAAAATTTACCTAGAAAAAGGCAGACCATTGACAGAAAAGGCTAAAACAACGTTTTGTGTATCATTAGAACATTTTGAGAAGTAGATGTGCTTGTCAAACACTGGGTTGCCACGGTAACAGGCATATATGTAAATAGTACATCATATTTCCAGTTTGCAATACATCAATACAGGAGAAACTTTTTATACATGTACAGTATAGACACTCGTTACATCTATCTTGGAATGTGTAACTCAAAGAAATTTTCATAATTTCTTACATAAATATACGGTATACTGATTCAAAGTTGTAAAAATCTGTTTCAGACAGCAAACCAATCAAGTCTGAGTGATAGGTCAGTGACCAGAGTGATGTCACCGATATTGTTTCATTATGACAATAACAATACACAAAATGATATCACCAATATATTTGGTTTCATTTGGACAATAAACACAAGTCCACTTCAGAAAAGAATGTTGAGTCAGGGCTTACCACCCACTTCATACGGTCAGTTGTTTTCAAAGACTCGGAATTGCGCAATGGTGACAAAGTCCCCTGGTGAAGGAAATATTCCACTGTGTTTCTGTGTCAATGAAATGTGTACAAATGGGCGATACTTACAAAAACACCACTTATTCCACAAAAATTCAGACTGAGTCAATGATATAAGGTTTCTAAGAAATCTACTTGACTCTTTCCAAGGACATGGTTTCTTGTATAATCAGGAATGGATGTGGTAATTGTGTATGTTTATCACAAGTTTGGTGATCTACAGTAACATGACCTTGTAATGACCTTGGTGGACATGTACAGAAATCCTATAGTCACTAGAGAAACACAGTTTTCATGTCAATTCTACAGCCCTGCTAATGTTGTGGCAATTGTATTGATAAAGATTATAGCTTGCTTTAGGAAACATTTCCATCAGTAGGTCTTGATGAAATTATTCATAAACATAGCACATGAACAAATCTTGTGTAGAAGGTGGCCTCGATACTGTACATAGTGCAATGTCCTCCTAACTCTACAAGGTTAAAAAGACATCAGACCACACCATGTTTCAATGGATTGGAGATTCATATCTTATAAAGAGTTGAAATTTATTTTAACGTCACACGGCGCATGGTGAACATTTGTCTGGGATCTCCACTCCGTCTTTTGGCCTTGGTCCATATGGATGAAGGCCAAAACATGAAGTGGATATCCTGGACAAGGTGAACATGAGTGCATAGAAACCAACTCAATAAAGGTATTATGCTACAACATCTTGTAAACAGTCTGTGACAATTGAAATGTCTCTTCATCAATTCATGTAATAATGTTATGCATTGCCAACTTGAATTTTTAACATACATGTAGACTGCCTGGTTATGCAAGTTGATCTCCAATGGAACATAGCATCTACATGTGTACAATGCAAACACCTGTACCATAAATGAAATCCAAGGGTGACCATTAATTTCAGTGTTAATGGTTGTAATGTATCTCATAACATCACCAATAGCACTATGAAACAGCCTGCCAACTTCTGCCGTACTGTCATCATATTCAAACCGATACACATGGACAGAGACACATTTTGCCAGAGTCTGAGATGATGAAACGTGCCACTGTACAGTATGCCACGGTTTTCACTCAGGGATAGTAGTCTGGTGGGCATGTTTTCAATCATTTCTAAAAAGGTGATTGTTTGGTACATGTATGTACATTGGTACATGTATATACACTTTACATTAATGATACTCCAAGTGCCCTGTCGTCTATATGTACATGTTAGTTGTCACACAGGTACAATAATCACACAGCAAGGCAATCACTGTACAGTCAGTGTTAGGACAGTTGCACTTTCTATAACCTTACTCCTTGCCAAGAAATTTGAAGAATACATAATTAGATATGCCATAATTCATGTCATACATTACACAACTCATACACGTACAGCGATTTTATCGAGTGCTGCTCCGCAGAAAGGAAGCTCAACTAAGATGAAATACTAACTAGGTTTTTGTGATATCAATGTTTCATAATTATGATTTATTATTTTTAATAATTATGAAAATAATATCATACTTTTAGACTATTCACTTTCAGTTTGTCTGTGCAACTTATAGAATTTTTATTTGTTAGCTAATTTGGCACAAGGACACATTACAAGTAACTTTACTAAACAACTGCATCTGTATCTTAAAGGCAGCCAATGTGAGTGTACCATTACTGTAGCTTTTGACAGAATGTCTTACAATACTTGCTCACCACTGTATGATCTATTATCAGCATATTACAAATGTACAACAAAGTTGCTCACCTACCAACCGCATGTTTTGGATGTTTCCCAATCATGCTATCAAGTTTCCTCTCTGTACATACATGTATTACTGTAATCTTACATAGGGGACAACAGAATTTACCTGTATTCCCAAAACTTGGAAAAACACACTGCAAGAAGTTTTTTGGTTTCAGTTTGTTAAACAACAAAATTAATGAAAATACTGTATGTGAATGAAAGTCCACTATAAATTTTTCATAATTATTTCATTTGCAAATTTCATAAACATTCAAAAATCAAACTGAAAAATATTGCCCATGAGACAAAAAAAGGTATACATGTCATGTATCTATCTAATATTCACAATTCATGAAATACTATAACAACATGATTTCATTATTATTGCCATTTGCCAAATCCTACTGCCTGTTATTTCAATTTAACCATGCATCAGTATTCACTATCTGATGAAATGAATCATAAATCTTGATATGGTCTGATACATAAGTCTTTAAATATGAATTAGAGCTATTGTGGTATACAGTAACAATCCTTATCATCTTGTGGGGGCTAATCATCACGCATGGGCTATTATAACATAATATATTGATTTTAAAATATACATCAAACTTTGAGCAGGTGTCTTAGAGATAATAAAAGAAGATAAAATGCAGCCATTTTGAGAAATAAATTTCAGACTGGTCATGTTAGGGATTATTGAAGAGAACTTTGACCCAATTTATTTCTGCTGAGTTTGATATTTTACTGCTGATGTGCAGCGTCTCGGAAGCTGTTATCCAATTGGGTGGCTGAATCGTACCGTTATAATTGAATAATACAAAAAGACTCCCTAAGTTGCTGTGAATAGAGACAATTGACCAATCAGATATAACCTTCTGAGCACGCTGCACATCGCTGCACAGCCATAAAAGAATGTTACTTCTCAGTTTAGGACTCACTACATGTATTTTCGATGCTGGGTTTTTCCAATAGGCATCCCTAACTACAGTCCTTTCATCCCATGGAGTGACTGTGCCCTAACTAATGTCGCTACACCATTACAATGAACACCCACAGAGAGAAAATAACAGAAACCATGGAAAATGTAGCCTGACTGAAACATAGTAACTAGAGTATTGTGGTGGACTATGCTAATATCACCATGGCCAACAATGTTTACAGGCCACAAGTCTCCTGTCTGATCATGTGATCATATAGTCACTATGTACATTTCAAGTGAATATCCTGGTAAGCCTGGCAGATGAATGGTTGTCATGGAGGGCAGAAACTTACCCAGGGAAATACCATAGATATGACACTTCAACATATCATCGATTTTGTTTTCTCTTATACAAAGTTACCGGTATTATTGCTGGTAAAACCATTTCATTTGTAATCACAGATTGTAAAAGGTACCTCTTGGCAGGTGTGCCAGCCGTCTCCATGAAATTTATGCTGGATGTTAATCCAAAGGTCAATAATTAAACAGAAAACACTCAGTCTTGTATGGTTTCTACCCTGATTTATTATTATAAAAGCACCATAACCAGTGTCTGACTTGAAGTAATCTTATAAGGACATGCAAACAGCTGATGCTCCAATAATTGATGTACATGTATGTACATAGTATTTAACCAGTGGTCAAGTAAAGTTCATAGCACAGAATACAGCACTATGTCACGGGTCCTGCATTCTCATGGTAAATTTTTGAAGTCAAACATACAATTGTAATCTGTCAGTAACACAGTGGTGTATCCACCATTTCAACTTGAATATTTGAATATCACAGACCCACTATAATAAGTCAAGTACAAGTGTACTGGTGAAGTGTTCACGAAAGCTTTAAACCAACCTACTTTCATTAAGTTACTGATTTCTCTGTTCAGCAGATACATGTATACAATGCAAGACCCGAGGTACATGAATATTCCACATTGATTAAGGGTCATTAGCATAGAATTTTAATACCGAAACAATGCTCATTAATGTAATCTGCATATTTGAATATCATTATACCTCGCATCTTGAACTAATAGGATACATGTATAAATGACCGTGGATCATTTTGCCAAACATCTCAAGCAAATTGACCAGCTGTGTACAATATTTAGTCCGCTATCTTCGCGGTAACATTTGCTTCGTCACTAGTAGAATACACACGTTGATGACAATATGTCATCTACTTGAACAAATTTTGAACATCTGTAAACTGTATCTCTTCTATAAGGACACTTATAGATGATTACATAAAAGCAATTTTGAAATTTCATTTGTAATACTATGGCACAATTTCCCTACAGCACCATGCACTGCCTTGCAATGGCCTTCCACATATCATTGATCAGACTGGCTTCTTTCCATAATTAACACAAACTGTTTAGCTTTGTTGTGTAATCCCTATTAACAGACAGAAATGAGTTTGCTAAACTTGCATTTTCATTCACCATTGCTAAATGAAATAATTGATTCATAATCTGCTCCATCAAACGCCTTTGTCCTGGACATTATTTCAATTATGGAAATAAAAGTAGTTTCATGCTGGGTTAACATGAATGTGAACAGTTCTGACTGGATCAGTTCCCACTGTGTGCATCACCTATCATTCTTTGTAAATCAAGATTCAGAGCAATGCAGTTCACTTTAATCAATATAAAAGCCACATTGTGGAAAATTTAGTTTTCTTCATTAACAGATAGCTCTTCATGCTCTATTTCTATGTAAGGGCAAAGGTCATGAACCATTCCATAACACAATCATACCATTATAAACAAATATTATGACATAAAGTAACATAAAATATCTGGATTTAAATTTTCTGGTAAATTTAGGTACTTTTGCAAGCCTTGTGACTTAATGACACCTGTTTCCACGGTGATATCTAGTTTAAGTACAGTCAAATTAAGAGTGGTAAGAGAAATAGGTCTGATAGAACATGTAGTTTCTGATTGAAATTCATACTGCATGATAGAGCTATCCAAAGAAAGAGAACTTTCCTTTCACAACCTTTGTACACTGAACGCGACATCAAATTAAACAATGCTACATGCTGAAATTGACAAACAGACTATATACCGGTTGTTTGTTTCACCCCATTACATCCGTGCCCTGTCTAAGGCCATTATGGCTTTGTGACTACCCTGCCGCTGTTCTGACTGTCCAATCCATCACGAAATACAAATACGGTACATGACTCAAAGCTAAGACAAACATGCTGTAATCTGCAATTCAGTTGACATATTACTAGCCATAAATTAATCCTCATTCTCCCAGGTTGTACATATGTATTTATTTCTATGGTTTGTCTATGCAGCCTGGTAGAAAGAGGATAATCTTCTTCCTCCCACAGGGTTATAGCTCAACGTTGCAAATGTGACTTTTATATTTGAAAGTGAGACAAATGCTCAGTGAATTTGTAGTTCAATAAACTTTTTATAAGTTCTATTTAATTTGATAAGTCAGAGCTATCCAAGACCTGTATGTATCAGTTAACCAATATCTGATTTGCGCTGTGTTGTGGGTTGTCCACAACTTGAATTTGTTGTTATTTTTTACCATGCTAAGAGCTTAAAACAGGTCTTGAATTTGATTGAATTTTATCAAAGAGGATTGGCATTATTTGTATAAATTCTCTGCAATAAAAATATACCCTTCTCAATAAATATAATTATTTGTGTAAATTTTTCTCCTGTAGAAATGTATTTCATAATAAAATATGATATGATATTCAATTTTCACAAAATAATAGATGTACATGGAAGCAGTTCATTGACCCTTGACCTATGTGAATATTTACATTTCTCTCACACATTGACATTAAAATCTTGAATACTAAATAGTTACAGCAGCTGTCACAGTGTCAGCCATAAGATATTACTAAAAGCCATCCATATTGTATTTCATGGTACTTACATTGTTTAGTAAATATTTTATCTATGACATACATGTTCATGATTCCTACAGATTGTCTTCTTGTAAATTTCAAGGACTTCAAGTTGTTCTCATGAAATTTCAGACAGTCATGTACACAGTGAACTCTACACATACCTGTCTAGGCTGTGCAGTGTCTTGTTGAAAACTGTGATCTCTTTGGCTCTGTACAGTGTACAGAATCACATGAGGGTGGATTTTTGCAACACAGGTGAGGGAACTGTCACCGTGATCATCAGCTTCTCAGGAGAAATCAGTCCTTTGTATGTATATAATGGCTCCTACTTGTCAGCCCTGGGTACACCGTGTAACGACAATTTGCCACAGCTGATGACAACTAGCAATTATTTACTGAACAGCATCCAGTCTGTCAGAGCTGTGTACAACTTTTGTGCAGAGTGACCTTACAGAGTCCAGGCAACAAAGCTCACTATGCAAGTTCCAAGGTGATAACGGTGTGAAAAACACACCGACCACATTCAAAGGCGTGTGTATCTCAGTGTTGATCAGGGAAGTGGAAAATCAATGGATCGAAGCAAAAACTCCACAAAAGATACTCATACTGCAGTAAAAGTGAGGAAAACTTTCAATTTTGAAGCTCCAAGGAGATTAGGAAAATATTTGCTTAAAACAACTTTAAAATAAAGTTGTATTAGGATGCAATTCTCCATACAGGCTGTTCTCTGATACTTGGCTATCACAACATATTGTAAGCCATAAAGCCATACAATGTACACGTGTAATTACGCAAGCTTGTTTTTAATATAGTTAGTAACCACAGTAATTGTTTTTGCATAACACTTGAGTCTGCCAGTGTGTATGAAACATGTACAGGTAAATATTTTTCATGATGACCTTTCTGGAAAGAAATGTCTACACATCTCCTAACTCTGTACCATCAATATTGCAATAAATGTGTCTATTTTCAAAATACGGATTAGCTCACTAATGGTTCTGTAAACACGTCACCCATTCTGGCACAATCAAAGTACAATTTGCAGAGATAAGAAACCCTCAGTGGGTACTCCTCAAATTACCGGGATTTTCATGTGAAAAGCTGATTCTAACCTTTGTAATGTCACATTTCCCATGATTACTTGTTGCTATGCACTACAGTACTAGTAACTGAATGCATAATTTTTCTATCTATGTGCGGGATTATGTAGACATGTATTTTGCTAGTTGTTCCAAGCGGCACAAGGAAAGTTCATCAAGTGCCTTCATCATATGGGTACCCAGTGTGGGATTCATACATATACTCTATGTGGCATGCATGTTCTATATCAGAAAGGTACACGTACTGTGTGACTGAAAAGTACAGGTACCCTGTGTTCATTATCCTATATCAGAGACCGAGATACAGTATATGGTACCAACAGACCAACGCATCTTCTGGTGACATGGATTACATATAGATGGCAATGTTATTTCATGATGGTGACTACAACAACAGAATTTACAAAGCTCATATTGTGATGTTCTTGAGCAGATATCAATGCCTGATCTTCTGTGTGACTTTTGAACAATGGTGAATTAGAGCAACGACCTGGGTAAATTTGGTCAAAGCATTGCGCCATAAATTGAGGACAAGGACCTGACAGAAGACAATCAATCAGTGTTAATCAGGGGTCAACTCCCCACCCCTGATAACAAGTACAAAGATCCGGCTTCAGCACTGGAGACAATATAGGATGAACAAACAGTGGACTGGGAGAGGGGTCAATCAGTTCTATTGTCTACAGCAGTGTGTTAGCAATCTTGTCCTGGAAACTATTTACTTGCCAGCAAATGAAAGCAAAGTTAGCTGTATAACTTTTGATGTATTCATATGTATTTTTGAGTACTTTTGTTCAGTGTGATATCAAGTTTCTTGTACTACTCCCAAATCAGAATGCACTGTGTTCAATTTCTAAATGCTGCAAGTATGAGTCTGATGTCAAAAAATTGTATTGAATATGATTGATCAGTGAATTTTTTAATCCAGACTGGAATTTGTCAACAAAATATTCTCTTATTGTACTCTGTGTGTCGTGAATATGTAACAAGGGTTAACAGATTGATTTTAAACATACTAAGTAAAGAGGTTTATCTCTGGTGGGAAAGCTGAAATTACGGTTCATAATATTTCATAGAAATTTAACAACTACGCAAGTTACAAACACAAGTGAGTCACAACATAACTTTGCAAATACATAAACAACGGATTCTGCTTAACATGTTCAAAGATGGCAGGAATAATACTGACAGCTCCTTAACAAAACTGGAGGCGCATTTTCCACAGTGTGAGTGTTGCCATTATGAAAGATATGCCAGCTATGAACATACTACATTTATTCAGGATATTTTTAGTTCACAGTGCCCTATGGGTTCATGGATAATTAGTGACATGAAAATGTGTTACAAAATTCCAGAGTGGTAAGCCACATACTGAAAAGGCTATGAACCTAGGTATTCCAATATCCAAGTTGAAAGGTCATACAAATCGAAGAGAACGAAGAAATCAGACTGACGTACTACATGTACACCAGCATAAAATAGTTTTTGTTAAATGCACAGGATCTCCATTGACATGCAAAATTACACAATATCTCATCGAAAATGTATAAAACTTCTGGTCTGTTCAAGTAATACATGGTATTTATCCTTTTTCTCAAAGAGGTTGTAATTACCAGATTGAATTTTGTCGTTGGTACAGAATACACGCAATTGCATGAAATGAACCATTTCAGTGGCTAAGTCAATATTTGTCACCTTTATAAAATATAACTTAATCCAGACAGTTTTTTTTCAATTTTTTCCCAAAATTTTTATCAAAAACGGTAGGTGATGAAAAGTTATGTCCATTAAGTTCAAAATCATCACACAAAATACAGAAAACCTAATAAAAATTGGTAAAATGTGGCACTAGAATTTAGTGGGAAAATTATAGCCCTCAATAGGGTATCAAATTATCTGTCAACATCTATGTATAGTCTGAATATCATTACATGGATTACTATCTGAGATGTATCACAATTACACTTATAGTACATTACTAATGTTATTTATTTTGAACTTGAATTTCTCATACTTTTAGAGATTTATGGCTATAAAATTCAACCTAGCGGGAAAAGGATGGAAAAAATTTAAAACTCACAAGCTGTTGTGGTATTAAAGGGACATTAGCCATCTTTTGTCATCATTCTGGTTAATTTTTTATTTCATCTGAGAAGTAATTTATTTTTATTCCACTGACTGAAATATGCTTCGTCATGGTTCATCGTCAGAGTTCTGCTTGTAGACTGCACGTACATGTAATAAAGACCATTGATGTACCGGTAATATCAAGTTGTGGTGCACGTAATACTAGAAATAATGTCGTTGAATCATATAAATGTGTTGTAACAGTAAGAAATGCAAGCTGGCTGGTTTTATTAAGCACTCAACACATTAAGTGAGCACAATAAATGACCGTAATGTTACATACATGACACATGTACCACTGGTAATACAGAATATAATTGATACTGTCTGGACTCTCCATAAACCTACCATATGTCACTGTTACAATTCAAATAAGAAAGAAAATTATGATTCAATGTGGAATTTGTAACACAATGTTATAGTTGACAGAAAAAAGCCAGAAAATTGGGATGCATGCTGTTGTGTTAACAAACTTTTTCATGTTGCACAGGACTTGCAAGGATGTACCATGAGTACCTGTTGTGAGAGAGTAGATGGGTCACATAGACAGAATTTGCATTAATCACTGATAAGCTAGGGGTGAGGGATACAGTAAATTTATAGCCAGTACCCCCTAAGAAAATCCTTGTTGTTCTCATCCAAGGGTTTGTACCAACTACCAAGGTAATCTACACTTGTGACATGCCAATCTCTTTCTGAGGGAGATCTGAACTTGATATTACATTTTATAGAATTGCACTTGATTTGTAATATGGTAACTTCAAATATGTGCCCTGCAAATATCAAATGTCTCTTTACAGTAACTTCACAGAAGTATGCAACTGTTAAAATTGTATGAATGGTTCATATGTATAGTACTCCAAGTTCATACACATAAATTTATTATGCAGAGTCCACTGTTTTGAAAAACTTCACAAATGGAACACACACGTAACTGTTTTTCAACATCAAATCTGTTATGTTATGATGTTGTGGTGAAGGTTCACCACTGACTGATTCTAATTTCAGACAAGTGTACATGTACTATGATGTCACGATAAATAATTTTTCCTTGCATTGAAATTGTGCTAGTCTGGGCACATGTGGTCCAAAGACATTGGCTTACGTAGGGTTTCACTGATATGAGAAAACTTTCCACTGTTAAATTGGAGCAGGTACATCAAAGCAATTATCAGTAAGTTCACTTCACCTGACTCATAGTAGGCCTCCATGCTGATAATGTTACAATTTGTGATTGTCATAATGAACTTCTTTCATCCATTTAAAATATCAGGAAATATTGCACATAATATCAAAGCTAGGTAAAATCACATAGGGGTACGAAGTACTTTGTGATTTTACTTTCAGGGCTGAGATGGAGTAAACAGGTCATGGTGACAAGAATGCAGAGTACATGAATTATTCGAGAAGGCGCATGTGAGAGCACTATTGGCGATAACACAACCACTCAACCCTCTATGATTAAAACCATGAGGAGGGACTATGTCAACACTTTTTAGAAACTTTCACAGAATAATTACAAAGTTTTCGAACAGTTTGTGAGTTTAATTAGTTTCCTGACAATATCTTGTAAATTTGTGTAGTGTACATGCTACGTACTATGTACATGTTTTGTGGAGGGACTGTGACGTGTCTGGTGATGATCGAGAAATTTGAGCTTGAGAAATCTGAGCTTGAGAAACCCAATTTGTCGATAATGTTACAGAAATGTGCACTTTGTTTACGTTCTTGGATATATTACTGTTTTGAATTTTACACTGTGTTTTCTAGCCTACTTTTCAATGGTGTAAGTGTAGTCTCTTCAATACCAGAAAATGTAGGTCATCTTGTACCACTTTAAGTCATACGACTCTGGTTCCACTTCACTACACCTTTTGTCCAAAATTATTCATGCACAAGCTGCATTCTATTCATAGTATTCCAACTGTACGTACACAGCGTCTTGAATAATACTTTACAGCTTTATGTTTACGTGGTGTTTTCAATATTGTTCATGTATTTGGCAATGTCCTTGAATAGCTTTCCTGTGTTTACACAGACATGAACTTGAAATACAAACGTACCAAAGGTCAATGAAGTTCAGTGTGATGTGACCTTTGAGAGCAATCGATCAGTTTTGACTGTCGAATCAGTACATACAGCTAGCGCCATCAATCTAATTACTGCTCTCATTTAAACGCAAATGGAACAAACCAAAGTATTCAATGTGTTATGTGATTTCATAATGGGAAGACCTCACACTTGGCCTCCTACATGTAAGTTATGATAGCCAATTGAATGTGTATAACTGTCCGGCCGGGTCCATTCATTCACTTCGAGTTCGATATGTCTTTGTGTGACCGCGTGTCTGACGAGCTGGGCAGCGTACATTACATCATCTCGAAAACACGCCGGTCGTTCGATTTTAAAATGTACTGTTGTAAATGATCTAGTTTGATTTCAATTGCACAGACCGTAGGTGTGAAAGCAAAGCATAAATTTTGTGATTTAGGACGAGGGAGAAAAGGGAAATTAAACCCACACTATTTTTAACGTTGACGCGCGGACACACCGGAACCGGCTGTTCCGATGCTTTTCACAAGGTCACCGGTTCATTTTCCGTCAATAATCCCCAAATCAGAATTTCTCGTCAAGTCAGATGTAGATATGGTACGTTTGAAAACGTCAAGTATTTGGCCACTCACCAAGTTTGTGAAGTTTGTGCTAAAATGACACACGACTGCAAAACATCCAAAGTATCTGTAAGTGGAATAGTATAGTACGCCACGCAAGTTCGCTCCACTCGGTCAGGATCCCAGTGTCTATGTCGGTTTATACTCCTCGTTTCGGTTAAGTAATTGGCACAAAATTCGCCCTTGTGATGGCAAAGTTTCTCCTTTCGAATATCCTTACCATTACTCGTTGTTAGAATAACTTACGACTATTCCAAGTGTGACAAGCAACTGATCGCGATCTTCATGTGCCACTGACGGCTGCCATATTTAATGAATGCCGCTTACATATGACCTCTAGAAAGTTCACTTCCGCATATCAACGAGATGTTCATTTGTTTTCCCAAAAATTATTTTCTCGTAAACTTCCCTGTGTGCGCGGGTTACAATAGGCGTCGACAAGCAGGCACTCTCTGCAAATGATAACTTGAAGTTTCTTCTCAGAGTAATAGTACTTCCCTTTTGACTTAAAGGGTTAAAAAATCCCAAACATACCAATATAGCGTAGAAACGGCCGGCAAAACGTGTATTGCAAACTCTCGGCGGGTAAGCTTAAGCGGGACTGTGTCTACGTGCAAGGTGACCAGTAACTATGATTACCTCAGGTCGACCTCATTTAATTTAGTGCGTGATCAGCCAATCAGATATATTTCCCAGATTACATTTCTTATTGGGTTAAGGTATCAAACTGCCAGTACCAAATATTTCTCTCTGTCTAAATATCTCTGATAGTGACGATTCACGGCTGGGGGTTGGACCGGGCGAGCGCGCGATTCGGAAAATATTTCCAGCGCCATTTAAGAGGGCAGGTGCAAATATGTCAAGAGCAATGAGCGATGATTAGTTTCGTTTCTATTTTTAACAACACTTGCTGTTACCATGGTGGTATGAAGTACCTGAATGTCGCAACAACCGAACAAGCTTAGGCCTACCTGTAAAACGATTGGAACTTATTTCGCATAATTGGATGGTGAAGTAATGTCGGTTTAACCTAATAATGAAAGCTCATCTACTTTCTTTTTAAGCAATAAAATAGTATTTGTAATATAGCAACATTCAGCTATAGGGCACCTAACACTTTGGGGAAATTTCAAAATACAAAGATCCAATTCTCCAAAATTAGTTCCCATCGTGTTTTGTGTAAATTTGACGAAACACTGAAAAGTGCGAAACGGTCTTGCCTCACCATAAGCTTAGCCTTCGCGCAATGTTTGGAAGACAGTCGTGAAATGGTGAATGCAATGCTTCTTTGTACTGCAAGCGTTCGCTGTATGTTAAATTACTCATATAAAAATACAAGGTACGTGGTTCTGATCTGAAGCATAGGGTCTAAGTCTGAAGATATATGAAATAATTACAAGTGTCAATGATTTCTGCTATCTTTTAATATTATATGACCTGATACTTTTTCATCAAGGCGTTTGACTCGTTAACTACGACTCTTAAACCGTAAGTTCTGATTCTTGGAATTCTAAGGGGCTAAAAAACATATCAAAGTACGTCCATGTACAATTCTTGCAAAATAGTAAAAAAACTTTTATAACTGAGAAAATGTAGAAAGCATAAAACACTGACAAAAAAGACACGTCAACAGGACGTGAAATAGCCATCAGGAAACCAGTGAATTTTCATCTCCACCGTGACTGTATCTAGTATGAAACGTACGTGGCATATCAGCGACCTTAAAAAACTTATGTAAGCTTATTCTCTGCCTATTTCATTGATTTAAAGATGTATCAGTAAGGATTGCCGTCACCACACTCTTTCCAAATATTAAAATCTGACACTTTGATCTTGATGGAGCTAAAATCTTGATGCAATGTCACCATCTTCTGCATATCACGAGTCAACTTCGCTCACTAAGGGTTTTTCTTTGGACAGGAACCCTTCCCTTTGGCAGGAACCCTGGGGACCTACGCCAACCTTACCAAGGCGTGCAGACCTGACGATGATCGTGTATACATATAAACTTGATTACTGATAGCAACGACGGCGAACATGCTTTAAACAATTCTATACGGTCGTTCATTTCCAACGACAAAAAAATGAATGTCATATTCTTTTGACATCTGCATTTAGGAAAAAATTGCCTTATGGACAGACATTTTCACTAGCTTTCAAAATTGAACAAATCTGTGCTGATTTTATCGTTCAGGATTGTGAAAGTCATACCTGCCGCTCACACAGGCATGATTCTGTCGGTGACAAATTTTCCCGCTCCATTGTATCGGCAATGACAACTTTAATATTAAGGCCAAGAGTTATGGTTAGTTTCGGTTTTATAAGACGGTTACCATGGTGCTTTAAGTAGTACCGAAATACTACAGAACGCCTACCTGTACGCCCAACAACCTCGATGGGCGTTGCCATGCAATATTGTCATATATCCGTCAGCTAGAATAAGGACATGAAATGTTCATCATTTCTGTCAATTGAACTTTTAATCTCAACACGCTAGTTAGCCACTGAAATTTTCGGTTTCAGCACTACAACCTTCGTCAGCAGAACAACCCGATCTCAACGACATTGCGATCGGGCTATTCTGGTGACGAAGGCTGTAGTGCTGAAACCGAAAATTTGAATGACTAAAAATCTAGCGTGTTGAGATCAAAAATTCAATTGACAGTAATTAGCTACCAACACCAACAAATTTCCATGCAAAATGTTCATGATGCTGTGCTACATACACTGTTTTGTACTGCACTGCCACCGCTCTCAACTTCTTTCTCATGTAAGCCACTGGCGAAGGTGAACGAGTTTTATCTTGTCTGGAAGTTACAAACGTACATCAGAGAATTAAAATAAGTGTCTATGGTCGTCTATATTTGGCATTAATATCATAATGGCATTCATTTTTCATCAAAAAAGCACTAGTTGTTTTCTGAAATATTTCGATGTTCCGTGCGTTAACTGTGAGTAGAGTGTTGATTCCAAGAAAATACGGTCTAGAAACTGCATGCATTGCATATTTCACAAAACACCCACAAACTTTAGTTAAGAAAACAAGCAAAGTACAAAACTAACTTTTAAGACAGGTCAATAGGGTACAAAGAGTACTCTGTGTTGAAAGATCATAACAACTACGTCATCACCACTCTATGATCGACACATCAATTTTGTTCCGGACTTTGGAAACTTTAATGTCTAGAACAAGTATTCACATGCCACATGCCTATTTCGTCGATCAAACGATAAAAGCAAGGGATGTCGTCATCGACAATATCTAATGCTCTATATTTTAGTAGCTGCATGTACTGAACACACCTCGGACGCATGCAGTCGTATAGAATTTTGATGAGCTCGGCAATTCAAAGAGCTACACAGTCATCGCCAATGATGAATAATGAATATGAACAACTGCATTCGAGTAAAAGTTATGCCTGACATACACATTTGTACCCTGAAAATATTACAAGTGCGGTTTTACAGCTGGTCGGACTAATTTTGAAAAATTTCGAAGCAACTTTTTTAACCGTCAAAAGTCATGTTTCCCCATGAAGTAAGAAATAGGGACTGGTAAACATTTTAAGACTCACATAACTGTAAATTTATCTTCTTTACACAATTTAAGTGCATGTATTTTTCAGTAATTATGACAGTTTTCTAGAAGTTATAAAGTGATGCCTTGAACAAAGTACGAACCAAGAGACGTATTTTGAAGTACGGTTGACCTGCAGGGCCGATGTAATATTTTCGTTGCTCATTAAGGAATCGTTCGCTCACACACACAAAAAACAACACATATAATGAAGGGGAAAACCGGCAACAATCGAAGGTCGCTGTGACCCCTGTCATCCGGTCGTACATGGACCTCCAAGTATGGTAACACAAAGATGGCAGAGGGAACAGTTCAGCACACATTATTAGAATCGAAATTATGCTTACATTAATAGAAAATGTGACCTGATCATAACGAGCAATATATAATGAATTTATTACAGCTCGTTTACTCTTTTTCTTCCAGTAACCGACGCTGTGGCCTCGCTAAATTGGAAAGTGCCTGAAAGTTTGGTGAGAGCATATACCACGGCGCCCTCTAGCGGACAATAAGAAAAAGGTATTGTATATATGGCCACTTGCAATCAAATGAAATAAAGTCGAAGGAGCTGTATTTGATGAGTGAGTGTGTGGCAGCAGTGTTGGACATGGGTGACCAATGAGCTAAAATACTGTAAAATGGACAACAAATTGTTATTGTTGGACAGCCAGGGGAGGTATGCAAAGGTATATTCAAGTCGTGCATTAAACATAGTGAAGAGCTCATAAATTTGTTGGTTTGAACACAAAAAACTAAAAAAAGGCAGGGTGCACATGTGTATGGAAGAATTTCAAACATGTTTCAGTTACTTTGAGTATTTTTTTCTTGCAGATTTGGCCAAGGTTGGCTTGTCTGATCATTCACATGGAAGAACCAATCATGACCGGAACAGAAATGTTCTAGAGATCTCTTTCTGTGGAATGTTTGGAAAAGACATCCATTGAAGCTCATTTTTGATGTTTGTGGTATCTTCACTGTACCTGTCATGACAGTTATGATGTCATGGGAATCCACCATTTTGTATTCTGATGTCAAAGTTACAACATGAAAGTTTTCCCTTGTTGAGAAATGATTGATTGGACTTAAAAAATCTTTGAATTCACATTCTTCAATGTATCTGCAGAACTCATTCACAGAGGCTAGTCTTTGTGTCTCTGATCATTAACTGTATTTCATTACAGAATACCGTGAAAATATTAATTTTCAGAGGATTGAATTTCACTATTTTGATGTTTCAGACCTTTCACTAGGATTTAACTTCGAAGTTTTTGTGATATTACCGTAAAATGTTTGACACAGGCAGTGAATACTAGTGGAATTGTATGATACAAGTTGTACACAGGACTAGTAACTAGATCACAGGACAGATTGATTTGTGTTGACAGTGGTACCAGTCCATGGATTTCATGTACAGTATACATGTCCTCACCTCCGAGAGGTATAACAGTCAAATGTTAGTCATGCATACTGACATACAGAACACAGATCTTGAAGTTTAAAATCAAGTTTTACCAATGTTCTGGCAGTTACAGGACACTGTGAAAGTCTGAATATACAGTATAGATAAAATGTCATCAGTGCTGTTATACCAAACTCATGAATAAAAATACAAATAAGAAACTGACAAGCATGTTAGTATAATTGTATATTTTGAATGTTCATTTGCACAGAACTGCCTATTTTCCTTTGCTTGTATACTTTATTTGTTCCCTATGAGGAATACAAGAGACTAAAAGTAGTACAATAAAGTTGATGAAAGTGACAAATAAATGTTTTTCAAAATATGTCACACATTCAGCTTGGGTTAGTTTCTAATGGCTGAACTAATAAAAAATATCCAATATGTATAAAAGTAAGTGTTGTATCTTTATTCATCTAAACCTTATTGTTTATTTAAGTGTACAAAGTACTTTCACTAACATCTCTTCATGGACAAAGGTAAGATATCAAGTCTTATCATATTGAAAACATGCATAGAACATCGCTACTTGATTATTTTTTTTATCAAGTTGTAACTCAATCTGGCATGGATATGCAGGGTACATGTACATGTATATACTGGGTTTACAATACTTACTTTCTATAGCAGTCTACCACACATCATTATACATGTAAATACACTTCTTAAAGGGCCAGTAATGCTAACTTTTATTATTTTTTCATTATTTTCATTTTGTATATCAATTTTACTCCACAAAGAATGTTGAAACACCCACTATTCAGCCTGTCAACTTAGTGTCTGTATGTGTAAAATGCATTGTTATTGTTTACATTTGAATTCTAGTCCGGACCAGAAGTCACTTTTCAACATTAACAATACAGTTTACACACGTACGGGCCGAGTTGACAAGTTGAACACTGTGTATAGCAACATGCCTTGGGAAGATGAACAAGGAGTTATGATTGACATTCAAAACAAAAATGGTATCAGAAGTTAGCATTCCTAGCCCTTTGAACTTGAAATGCTAAAAAATACACATTTCAGGACATTTCAATATTTCTGCAATAGTATTTCATTTCCACATGGCAGTGTATTACAGAGTGATTTTCAGATTGTCTATGTTGTCTTTGTGAAATACAAAAACAATGCCTTGAATGCCTGATATAGAGTTGATATCATAGATGGGTTGTATATGCCACTGCATTGTATCTTCTCATGTATTAGAAGAGATGGCAGAAGTGGATTTTCAATGGGACACTCAGACATACGGTTCAGAGAAGAACATGACACATGAGATCTGACAAGTAAGATTTCAACATCATTTTCCCTATCTGCACAAGGAGACTGCATAGCATGGACTGATAAGTGATACACTGTCCTGTAGTTCTCATTTCCAAATGAACTGTTTTGTCCGATGGCTACCACATCACTGGCAAGTTGTGGTAAGAATTGCAAAGCATTCTCTGGTTTCTGAAGCACTTTATTCTGTGAAGAAATAAACAAATATATGACGGTCAAGATTCAAAATTACCGAGTAAAGAATCACTGTAATCCTGAGCTGAAAACTACGTCAGATTGTATGCCTTCCCAATCTTAGATGTCATGTGATTATGTCTGTTGCTATTGCCGGAGATAAATCAACACAACACTTGTATGGTATTTGACTTTGTCAATGCCTTAATGTTGTATACAATGTTGATTTTGCTGGACACCCTGCAGAATATTGATAAGCCATCCTGTAATCTTCAGAGCTCTATACCGTATATAGTGGATGCTATTTTGACATTCGGCCTGAGGTCTGTAGAACAAGTGCACACAATCTTATGTTTGAAAATTTGACACAAACATATACAATTTTTGAATTCAACATGAAGTGCCATTCTACCAGCCTTCACATTTAGCATGCATTGCTGAAACTTAAAAATCATGAACAACTCCCATTTTATGGATCGTTTCCCATAATTTTATAGAACTGAGTGAAAGAAAGAAGCCAACATGAATATGAAACATACCTGCTGACTTCTGCAAGTCAACACATTTACATATTGGTATCTAGGTATCTCTTTCTCACTCATACATGTATCTCTGATTACTGAATATCACATAGAAAAGTAAATATCATGTAAATGCACATTAATTTCAAGACTCCTTTCAATGGTTGTATAACAATGTCTATTTTATCAAATACTTACCTCTGTAACGACTATTGTTTGCATCAACCCATTCTTGATACTTCTGACTTCAATGTTACTTTCAACATTGATGGTTTGTCCACATACTTCAATTTCACACGCTGTTGACCCTTGAACTCTGCAATGGTAAAAATCAGACAAGATTATCTACAGAAATGTAAATTTATACTTGTCATTTCTTCCTTAAAAATCATGTTAGTGGATGTCTCAACAAGAAAACAATTTTTGAGCATGTTCAAATTAGTATGTTCTGTTCTGTTGGTTTTAACGATCTTAATCTGAAAGACAGCAACAACTATATTGAGATGGATATCAGTTGTGATGACTGACCAAAAACAGTAATGATGGGCGAGATGGCCGTTCAGAAGAATAGACTAAGAGGTTTTGGATATGGTTATTATAATCATTTGTGCAAATGAAAAGTGAATAAATAAATAAGCAGGTACAATTACAAGCTGCAAATCAACCATGTCAAACCAATTTGAACTGCAAGATTATCATAGTTTTAAGATAATTCAATCAGACTCTGCCTAAACCCATTCAGCCAAAATAAGAAACAGTCAAATTTTAAACTTGGCCAAAAATATAACTTGGTCCAAACTTGGCTCCATTGAAACAAGGTAACGTTGTTCCTATAAAATCAACCAAACCAAAAGCCAATTAACTCAGCCTAAAATCAATGTAGTTTCTCACACCATAAAATAGTACAAGATTGTCCTTCATTGAAATATCATTCATGCACAATGTGTGTAGTTTTCCTGTAAGCTGTACAGCAAATGTGACGTTGGCATTAGCTGATGGATATGGTGGGATACAGAGCAAACATTTGACAAGCAGAGTCTGAGTCGCCAAACCTTGGGAATAGAAGCTGCACAAATATTATAATTTAATGTCAATTCCACAGTGTACCAGAGTATAAGCCTGAGTAAATCTGGTATCAAGCTCTCTCACGAGAATCTAATATTAAATCTGTGCAAGGTTGATTTTGAGTTGTTTTAGGCTACGTTGGCATAGACCAAGTTGGTTTGGAGAGAGTTTATTGTAAAGTACATTGACTGGTCTGGTCAACAAAGTTTTCGGGATGAGAGCGCTAATTGCCATAGATGTCAGAAAGTGTAAGAAAGTGCAAACATTCACACACAACTAACATGTACATGTACTATCTTAAAGAAAAAGCAATGACATGATACCGTAGTAATGAATTAGATACATGTTACCGGTATGCATGGAGCAGGGATCACGTTGGGGCGCGATAACGCGATATTTACGCTCAAAAATCAGAAAAATCGCATTCAGAAAAATCAATTGGGCAAAAAAGTCGCGCCGATAATTCAAATGGCGCGTACGTGATACCTTTACGCGATCTAAATTCATCGGTAACATTTGGCCGGTTTTCAGTACAGAACCACTCATTGTGTCGCCGTAGAGAGCCTTATAATTACGCTAGAAAAAAGCTGTTGCAGAGTTACCCGTTTCAACAGCGTTTGTGATTGGTTGCCAACATGAAGTTTTGCGTTCATTGACAAATCATTGGAGTCGATACAGCAAGTGTTTATTGCTGATGTACAGTGTGTTGTCGTAGCTCAAAATGGCGCTTTCGAAGGAATATTCGTGTCCAGTACGAGTGGTAGTGCGAAGAAAGAAAAAACGAAAATGCACTATTCTGGACTACTGTACTTCCGTTACTCCCGCACTGGAAAGTATGGATTCGACCGCCTCCGATTACAACTACACTCAGAATGACAGTTTTCGGACAGGGTAGTGAATTTCGCCCAAAGCCGTTTCATAAATGACGAGCACAACGAAATCTTATTACCATACCCTTCGAAACTTTATTGTGTTTATCCTCAAACTGTTAACACCGACAGAAGTGGCATTTGAGGGGGTCAAAGTTGCCAAATTTTTGCCCCATGTTGAGCGCGTGTAATCGGACTGCTATCGCAGTGATCGGACGTCGTATTTTGAATGTGATAAGGGGCTAAATATTGATATTTTGAAACTTCGAACCCCGATTTTCAATTTCGATGTGTTTAGAAAACTATGTGGAAATATTTCGTGATAATTAGTTACGTTTAATCCATGGACGACGCAACTATATTTCAACGTGTATAGCGCTTCTAGATATCGGACACGGGCTGTCCCTGTGTGTTGCGTTCTACACCTCGTATTGTACGGTGTGGCTAACTTCACCAAGTTTGTAGCGCCCGAAATAGCTTTTACCCCCAAAAAAATCCAAAACGGGACGGCAGCGTCACCTGACTTAATATGCTGTAGCATGACTTGTAAAACGCTATCAAAACGGAGCGAAGGGCGTATAACGAACAGCATGTCATTAAAGGTCTGAAAACTGAGGTCGTCCGAAAACTGTCTCACTGAGTGTATTGTTATGCAAATTAACCGATATGCAGAAAATCAGGGAAAGTTAGGTCCGGTTCCCACAGACTTTGAAATTCTCCTACTGTTTTTTTTCATGTGCGATTTTATCTCATGCCATTCTTGAGCCAGGGTAATCCCTGCATGGAGGCTGTTTGATTGAAAGAGTGTTAGCCATTTATGATACTTACTTGACAAGCACCATACATCCACTTTCATGTGCTGCAGAGTTAATTACTGCAACCACTAGATCATTTAGTAAATTGTCACTGAGTTCACCCTGTGAATGTGACTTGCAAGCTTCAATCCAACAACAGATAGTGCTAAGGTGAATGTTGCTTGCTGGTTTGTTTGATTTCCTAAAATCCTGTCAATGGAAAAATAAAATATTCAAAAGAATAAATCACCATGGCTTATTCCTAGATACAGGAAACAGTTTCTGTGGCCCTACTCAAGGTAGAGTGTGCCTCAGGGACAGCTATTAGGACTCTCAAACTTTTACAACTCTTTTCTGATATACCACTTGTGGGGGCTCATTTTAAAGCTCTTGGTGATCGAAAATTTTCTAACCATCTGTTTTCGAAAATCAAAACTTATTTTTCTCCATAGGGTTTACAAGGGGATGGCAGCCATTTAAAATTTCAGATATCAGTAAATCTTGGGCAATTTGTTTCTCCAGTAACAAAGTTTGCACGGTGGCACCTGTTTTTGATTTTTGATTTTGAAAGAGAATGGTTGAAAGATTTCTTGAAGAAAGCTAGCGCAACACACAAAGTCATTCACTTTCAAGGTGCATACTACCTTAAATTAGCTAGTATTTGTCACAAAGTGTTGGTAAAAATTCACTTTTTCGGATTGGATCTGTCAGAGAAATTTTTGTTTCAGGATTCTTTTTGTATCAATTCATTCTCAAAGACACCAAAAGTCAAGTAGCCTTTTAGCATAAGGAGGAGCTGGCCTACCTTTCTTCAGAAGCTGCCAGTATGTTTATCAAGAGTAGACATAGTAATGAAAAGTTATGACACACAACACTGTACTTATGCCACGCTGGCTGCTTTGTTTCTGATATAAGATCAATCAGTTTGATGCCATAGTGAAAATGATGAGACAAAAAGCTATCAAAACTCTGTGAATGGACCACTGTGATTTCATGGCAAGATGTTGGGAAAATGAGACACTATTTAACATGGGTATATATTTTTAAATAATTTTCTGTTGACAGACTTAAGCTGACAAAAAATGCAATACTCACATCTATTCCATACATCAGTGTTTTTGAATGATCTGTTTGCAAGTTGAACTTAGAGTTGTATTGATTCACTAATGTAAGGAAGGCATCTGAATTGATCTCTGTGGAATCTGTAAGACATAAAAAACATCAGTATTCCTTCATAAAAGCCAACTGTAATTACACAAACTACACTATTCTTCAGCAGAAGACTCAAGTATTAAATCAAATATGAAAGTCATTTGGTCTGAACACTTCAAAGGATTGTTGCTAGATGTCTTTGATTGAAAATTGAGAACATTTGTTTTGAAAGATGGGTAAGATTCACTGGAGCTGGAGACAAAGTGGAATATTTGAGGTGGCACATAAAAGGAAAGAAATTGTGATGAGGTGATTATTGGAATGAAGGTGTTTTGAAATGACAGTTGAAATGAGTTGACAGTTGGAATGACAGTTGAAATAAAGTGTCAGTAATGAAGTACTTGGGTGGAATAGTTTAACAGTTGGCATGAGGTGCAGTTGGAATGAGTTGACTGTTGGAGTGGGATGACAGTTGGAGTGACAGTTGGCTGAGGCAACTGCTGATAATTCAGACAAGAGTCATTTACAATCAGATGACTGGATAGAGATTTAGTGACTTTGGATGATGTTGCAATATGAGTTGCTGCAATTAAAGTTTTGTTGCTAAATATTGCATTTTGGATGATACTGGCTCCTGTCACCATGTTCTAGCATGTTTCTTAATCTGTTCCTGTGTGAACATTTCGGCATGTTTTGAGATCCAACTTTACATTGTAAATAATGAAGTCTCACACTACCGTTCTCACAATTCCTCAACACATCATTTCTGAAAGATTGTCGAAATATCTGACAAATGATGCTCTTAATTGTTGCATATAGATGCAAGAATTGCAATATAGACATCAATGTGTTTGGGTTTTCCTTTGCACAAGGTGACATGAGAAGAAACAGTTTGAGATAACATTACTACTACTGTGTAAAGTGCTAGCAAAGAACATCAAAGTAAGAATCAGTTGTGAACTGAAGGGCAGCAATTTGACCTTTGGAGGTTGTACAGGGCATGCCGTGATCAGTTTCCTACTTAATGGAAAAATCATCAGATCGTGTGAGGTAGCAGATGGCATGGATAGAAAGGCAGACCGTTTGATTTTTTCAAGGTGGTACAAGATATGAAGTGATCAGTTACCTATCACAGTATCACTGATACTGATACCCCTGATACTATCAGGGGTAGAAAATTTCCCTTGGGGTGGCAGAATGTGTGAATTAAGTGGTCAGTTGCCTACTCAGGGACACACTATTAGATCTTTAGAGTTAGTGAAAGCAACAGATCATAACTTTTGGCAATATTGCACTGCAGACTTTGTTCAAATTTGAACAATTCTCCGAAATTAAGATTTTGCTGTACAGTACTTTGGTAGAGCTCTGTCTTTGTAAATATAGTGACTTGGGGTGAGGGGAGGGGTGGGTGGGGTGTTCTGAATCACTGAATGTGAAAAAGCCTAATATCACCCTGACTCAAACCATGACTTTAGGCATGTACTGAGTATGTTGTCAAATTATGGAGGTACCAAAACCATATTACTATAATCTACTCACGCGGTATCCCTGTTTCTTGATGTAATACGCATGAGCAATTTGAGCAGACGTACTCTTTAAGTCCCTGTTTCACGGCTGCATCAACAAATCCATCAGACAGAAGCATTTCAAAAGCACTGTCTTCAACTTGACTTAGCATTTCGTGCATGTCACGAAGACTTGAAGATAGCCACTTACAGATGACGTCATAGATGACATCATCGGTCCAATGGTCAGTAGTAGTGGGTGACAAAACATTTCTGTTCATCTCACAGTTCAAAGTTGGTGGCGCCTTCAACAAATTACAATGTTTGAAACGCAGTCTTTCCATGTGGTGGATTTCCCATTTGGACGGTGATGGAAAATTTATGTGAGGATGTTGGAATGGTCTACACGTTGTCGGGCGCAAACAGTTTCCCGATTTGTATGCTGTACATTCATTTAGCTGGGCGACGTGTCGATCACGATCGTCGGCCTCAGAGTTCTGGCCAATGGTATTGGCGGGATTTTGAGATGAAGCCGATGCTCGTTGTGCGCTGTTGTCTGCACCATAAGACGCTCTAAAATCTTCACCAGACGCCATGTCATACCTAATGCTGACCGGTTTGACTTTGAAATTCTTGACGATAACTAGTTCTTTGGTTCTTTGGCACCTTGGATCAGAGCTATCCTACAGCACACAGCGCCCTCTGCCAGGGCGAGTGTATCAAAGTTGACCCCAGTTGACCCAGAGTTGAACACTGAACAAGAGGAACGAATGTACTGCCACTGCACTGTGGTTTCCAGCTGTGGATCCACAGCTATGGTGTTTTCGGACGGTATTTCTGCCGTTTACTTTTACGTTGGCGGAGTTAAAAACGTCAAAGTCTAAACTGGACAGTAGAGGGCAAGAATCCCGTCCGAAAACACCACAGCTGTGTGCTTTCAGCCATTTCTGCAATCGCCGGGCAGAGCTAAAGGCAGCCATCAGACCATGGATGTAAAAAATAGATTGAGTGATAGGGTCAGGCGTGTTTGGGTACTCCGTTAGCCCTGCGTAAGATGCTGATTGTTCCCGGCTTTCGTTCTACGGCATGTGCACAGGCCGCACAACATGTAACGCCAATCTTGAAAAGTTTTAGATGGCGATCGAGTTCGAATTGACTTTGTGCAAGTGCAGCAATGGAACTATCCATCAAAAAGGCTATTTTTGGGAGCAATTTTTTGAAGGCAGGGGAAATTTTAACTTTGCTTGAGCAGGAGACATATTTTTAGCTGGCAGGGAGCAGATTTTAGTTTTTTTGGTTTTTTTTGGTCGGGCAGGGCAGATATCGGTTGATTGGCCTCGGGACTGGGATTGAGGAAAAAGCGAGGCGAGGGGACACGGTACGTGAAAGTACCCATGATGCAATGCGATTTGTACACACGGAGATCAGCCTGCCCGTTATCCGCATTGCGCGTAATGCACCCATAGAAACACGATACAATAGTTGAGTACATGCAGCCAAAGTCATCAGGGCGATTGCGATCGCCGCGCCTTGAAAATATTTACACTGACAGTGGAAAGTTTTTCTTGTACGCACGTGTATGTATTTACCATCGGCCAGAGACTTGTACGACACGGTTTTTGTGGTTTCAATAGATATAAAGTTGGAACTTTTAGCACAAATGCGGCGAAGTCTGATACATAGCATGCATTTACCGAGTTACTTGTCAGCTCTGTGCCTACGCGGTGACAGAAACACATTTCGGCAAACGCAAGCTGCACTGAATCGACACCCCTTCCAAACCAGCAAAGTGACGCCGGTTGTGAACGTTTAATAGGCCGCAATTTTCAACAAGCGATCGTGAAAATTCTGTAAACATTTCAGTATCCTGTGAGCTGCGTAGCGCCTTTGTAGTTTTATGTACGGCCAGAGTTGTTTACATCAGCCGGTCCCCGGCAGAAGACCGGCAACCTTATAAAGGCGTCGTAACAAAAAGGTTTTGTCAACAGTTGGCAATGCAAAGCCACGTTCCTGCCTGTTCTAGCCTTTACAGTTCAAGGACCATGCAAAAATGAACATCGATTCATATTTCGTGCGATCGAGAAATTACATGATTAATACCGGTACACAATACACAGATACAGCCGTGTCATTTGTATTTGTTTCAGCGACGTGTCTCGTACGATTTTAATCCCGGCACAAGCAAGCGTAAGCCTGAGTACAGTGCATGTGCATACAAAAGCAAAATTATAACATGGCAAAGTACATTTTTCATTCCGATGTGCCTGTCCGTTTTCAAACTCTATCTCCTTCCTCGATTTTGGGGTCAACATAGGCAAGCAGTATATCGTTGGAATCGTATTTAGTTAAACGACAATACTATGTTGAACATTTCTCAAAATCCACGTTTGTAATCGAGAAATAGCCAAAATATCGTTAAAAATCTCATTTTTCACTAAATAATTGCGCTGAAATTTCCAAATATCGGTCACATAGAAATCTGAGAACATACTTTTACTCGGAGCAAGCATGGCAATGGCGTATGCACTCTTCCAGGCATCATTGATAAAAAACCAGAGAAGAGATAGCTAAAAATATCCCTAAAAAGGTAAAAATATGAAAAGTTAACGGTCATTTTCAATGATATGGATCTTTGGATAGAAAAATGCTATAAAGATCCGGAAAAAAACTGAAAAATGTACGTCTTTCGGGCTATCACTCTGACGTATTTGCGAACGAGGATAAAAGTCATGCGTACGCATTCGACCTCAATTTTCAGCTGGTGGCTATTTTGGGACAGCTTTAGTCATATTTGTAATGGCGCCCTCGGTGGTAGAATGGCGATCTCTGTGTGTACGAATCGAGTTGCATCATGGGATAAACCACGTACTGTGGGGGACAGGGGAAAATCGAGGGTTTTTGTTTTTGTTTTTGTTTTTTTCATCACAGGCAGGAAAGCTTCATGTCAGGGGAACGATAAAATTTTAAAGGGAAATTTTTTCTGGGCAAGGGAAATCGACGGTTTTTTTTCTGTTTGTTTGTTTGTTTGTTTGTTTTGTTGGTTTTTGTTTTGTTTTTTTGCCACAGGGCAGGACAGCTTCAAAAATTGACAATGGGGAGGGCCCAACAGGCAAAAATATAAGATGAATTTCGAGTGTGGGAGGGTAAGTCGAAAGTTTTCAGTTGGAGAGCACATTGTGAACAGCGAATTAATTACCCTCTGGACTTAAAATTAGTCAGTTCACATTGCTTGTCATGCACAATCTCTCCTTTAAAATTGCATTATTCGTTGGCTGCATTTGTTTGTGCCCAAGCACGGTCCCTGTGGAGGGCCTGTCCCAATTGAGTCATTAAAGTTTTATTAAACTGTCATTTTCAGGTGCAAAGAGTACAGTTGACCATCGATATGAGGTTACAACGATTCTAACATGATTGCACACGAAGGCGATATTCGTTGATAATGCGACCCCGTTTGTGCCTTGTGCGTACACTGCAGATCTGCTGTTTCATGTGGGCAATTCTACCCTTGGTATACCGGTAAGCGGTATGTAGGGCATCGCGAAAGCCACACGACCCAGCCCACCAAGGCTACAATTATTGCAGCTCCAATCTTGGAATTGCCTATAGGCCTACACGCCAGAATCCTACAGTATTTGGCAGTAACCGAAATTAACTTCTCTTGCTCCTCATCTGGCAACTTGAAAAGTAAGTAAAACTTGTCAACGGGAGTTTTCTGATAGCTTTCTGGGTATATGGGTAAGGGGCGAACCATTTGATATCCTGGGGGTTTGGAAGATTCGGGGGGATTCCGAGAGGTTGCCTTTGAAAACAGTTAAGTCAGGAATTGCAGGAAAATATAAAAAAAATTGCCAGCACATCTGAAGTAAAAAAAGAATGTACGGACAGTCACTTAAAACATAGCCCTGACTACGATGCTGTGTGTTCCCGGCGTTATACGGCCTCACACCGTACTTAACCGGGAACACTAAGCATCCGATCGTACGCAGAGCTACTCAAAGCACAGACACTCCAAAACTTGGAGGGTAGTGTGCGTCTCGAAAATAAAAGACTTATACTTTTAGTCAATCTTTCTTCGAAGAATCTTTCAGGCATTCGTTTTCAAAATCAAGAATGAAAGTCGAGGGTCACCATGCACTTTTGATACTAGAAACAAATTACCCAAGATTTACCGTAACATATATTTGAAGTTCAAAATGGCCGCCATCCCTATTTAACTCAATGGAGATAATAAAATTATCGATTTCAAAAAATCTATTAGGGTGAACATTTTTCTTGCACCAAGAGCTTTAAAATTAGCCCTAACAAGATACCTGTCCCCGAGGCGCATTCTACCTTTCAAAAAAACATAGGCCTACGGCAAGTATTGACATTTCAGCGCGCAAAAATTCCTCTGAGAGGGGAAGTGAAAAAGTCACGCAAGAATTCATACAGTTGAAAAAAATAATTCAAGATCAATTAAGGGAGAAAAATTAATGCTCCAGAGCCAATTTTCCAAGTCACTCAATGATATCAAGTAATCTACCCCTAAGCATGAGGCAAAGATATGGTTCAGTCATAGCTAGGGACTGTGGAGAAAGGGAGACTGAAAGATTTCCTGGTAGAAAGACAGAAAAGCTACAAATCGTTGAGAGAGGGCATTTATGAACAGAGATTATCCCTTCGAGACTTAATTCATTGAATTTGCCAGAACAGCGTCTTATATGGGGCGTAAAGGTGCATCTTACGTGTGATATACCCCTGGTTATAATTAACAACAATCGGCTGTCCCTAATTTTGTCGGAACTGCCGCAAATCTACCACGTTTCACCGCTACTAAGTTCAAACGTGTCGCAATCTTAGAACTTCACGCTTAATTTTGTGTCTATAATATATGTCTCTGTGAGAGTAGTCCTTTGCACATCCCAGAAATTCAAATCTTACAATTCAAATCTCAACACTGAGAGTGAGAGGGGGACAGAGAGAAAGACCAAGAGAGACAGACAGACAGACGGGAAGAGAGAGGGGGAGAGAGAGGCAGACAAGATGGGTAAGGGAGGATAACGCTCGCCTTCAATCTGGCTCACAGTCTGAACAAGCACAGTATAGTTATAGCAAAGAAGAAAGACACATACGAGTAGATCAATTGAGTCATCGTCAATTCATATTGTGTGATTGGGCATCTGACGTAAAAACTACTAAAACAGCTTTGTCTCTCTTCTTGCGTCTTATTTGGTAAATAAATTTGTTGAAAAATAAAAGTTAAATGGTATAAAAATTAAACTTCTGTCGTACGTACACATGCCAGCGGCGAAAAGTTAAGGCATTATTCAACGTCATATTCGGGGAATTTTTTTTATTCGCGCATGAAACATTTTTCGCGTAGGCCTCTACTGCTTGTAAAAAAAGATATGAAGAATAATTTTTTGTGTAAATTTTCTTTCTATAGTTATGAGAAGTGGGGACTGGCAAAACTTTGCAATGTCAAAAAGTTCAATGTTGAAGTTTTAAATAATCCCGTGGATTTGTAAATAGGGCTTTGTGTATTCATTTCTGAGAGTACAGACTTCACTGAAATATACATGTGCTCTTGTCGAATAGCTAGCCGGGAACCAGCCATTAATTATAGTCGGTTGCAGTGTGAAAGAGACGGTTGACTTTTGTAGTGTGGAAGTTTACTCCTCGCGGAGCTTTTAAATTCTTTCTTTTAAACTCTGAATCTCGTGTTTAATAGGAGAACACATGCAGGGAACTTGATATCGGAAAATTGCTGCTAATTTGAATTCCACGAATAGAAGAGCCCGTTACAGTTGTCGATTCGAAGCTTTAAGTGCCAAAATTGCGTGATGTTTAAAATTTGGATTTAATCGGCCGATGAAACAGTTTTCGGCAATGTCTTTGTACAGGATTGGTCCTTCAAGTTGTTATTCCAGGGGATGAGGTTACTCTTAATATTTTCGTAAGGGGGTGTGCTTGCCAAGTTGAAACATATGCCCGAGAACTCCAAAAATTGACCCGTTGTTAGAGATTTTAATCAGACTTACTGTTAGGGTAATGAGTAATTTCGTCGGGGCTATGAGACATTTATTGATCATAACTTCTGGACAAATATTGTTTGCAGTACCCTGGGACCACATAGACTGTGGTTTTGTTATAGATTGTCGCCCACGTGCACGGTCAGGTGATTGAAACTTTAACAGCTCAATTGCGTCATCCATACCGTATTATCCGGCAAAACAGGCAAGCTATATTTTCAAATTTACGGGATATCTTCAGGTCATCTACTGTTACATTGTTTGCATGTTGACCTAATGAAGTTTTCCTAAGGCATGGAGGCATTTTCTATCAACTCATATGTGTGATTTTTTCTGATCACGACCCACGTGTAGTTTTTTTGTGTGAAATATTGAGACATTCGGGCGGCACATGCCTATGTATATTCTGTTGGAGTATCCCATCCCGGGCTGTCAACACAGGGTATACAGTTTGTTTGGTGCAATTGAATAAGGGGAGAACCATTTGATTTCGGGGGGGGGGGCGCTGGAGGAAATGGGTATGCAGCATTTGTGGCAGCATTTTTTTCAATTGTCTGTCTTGCATCATTTTTTTTCCTACATGTGGAAGCAAGACACATTTTTTTTCGTGATTACTAGATTTTTCAGACGGGATTCTTGCCTTTGCTGGTTTTGACTTTTATGGCGGGGTTAAAATCTCAAAAAGTAAAAACCAGTCCGTAAAGGGCAGGAATCCCGTCTGAAAAAAAAACACAGCTAAGCTTATGGACCCACTGGCACTGCTAAGACCATAGTCTAGATACTAGAGGGCATGAAAATTCAGTGGGAGGACACATGTTCCGTGTATGCCAGTGGGAGGGCAGTTACGAACAGCTCTGCTTTCCCCTGCAAAGTTTAGGTCAAGGTCAAAAACAAGTAAAATTGGTATAAGCTTAGGCCTACCAGCCTCAAAACATATTTTGTGATATGATTTTTGCGAAATTGATGAAATTTACCAGTTGGCAGCACCTGTATAAATCCTTATTGGCAATTATATCATAGTCCAACGTATAAAAATTAAAAAAACGATAGCAACAAAGCACCTGTGCTGAGACACCCCTATCCCCGCCCCATCCCTGGGGACGGACGGACATGGTTTGTGGTTAGTTTCAGCTTGAGTCCGCGGCCGCGCCCGCGCCTGCATGTGTACACTGCGCTTCTATCATTGCGCAACACAAATTGTCGTCTGCTACAGTGCTACACAGAACACAGACGCACGGACTGTGACAGACACGATGTTACAGACGTGCCACTAGGGCTTCTTCTCCAGTTTCCTACTTGGTCTATGGTTACATCAGCACGCGAACACCAACATGCCCCTGATCTTACGAAACAAGACATCAATACGGTAAGTTATGTGTTCTGAAAGGTGAATAGTCCAACACTTCGAAATGGATCTAGTTTTAAAATTAAATCGGGAGAGTCGAGGAAGGCTTAAAAAAATTCGAAAGTGGCAAAGCTCTGCAGAAAGCCAGTACCTGTAAATAAATTACTAGTATATGAAGTTTACGAAGACAAAAGCAAAAACAACGGCACACTTTCGAAAAATGACTATCTTGTTTGTATTGAAAAATCTCATCAACACAAGCGAATGTAAGGCTAACAAGGGAATATGACGCATTTTTTCCAAGCCATGTCAAATTCCCAACCCGAAGGCTACAAAAGTATGTGAAATACCCGAGGGGGAAAATAGATGTCATATCATGTGTAGATGATTTTATAGGACTTTGATATCAGTCAAAATTTAAAAACCACCATTTTGCAGCATTGTCAACCCCCTCCCCCGTCCAGGCATACACATGCCACACTGCCCCAGGGCCTGGTGGTAGGTGCATAAAGGTAATGTCAATATGTTGTACAGAATACTATGATGTATATCATTTGGTCAGATTATTCATGCATTACTTGTTGAGGACCTTTGTGGAAATAATTGTCATAAAAGTAATTTGGACATATTTCATTGGAGAGTGAAATTTGGCTAAAATTATCGTATTTAAAGATAAAATTTACAGTCCTGTGATGGAAGGACTTTCATAAAATCAAAGCTGACGATGTATTTGCTCTGCAAAAGGAGAGAATGGCAAAATAGTATTTTTTTCCTTTCTGAGGTAGCATGACAAAATGTGAAATTTTCAAGGAAAACAACTTATGGAAATCCTCTATTACACTTCTGCAGGCAACGTATTGACAAAGCTGATGCAAAGAACTTCAAGCTGAGGCTTGACAAAATTTAGTTAGCAGTCAAGTGTAAATTTACTAATCTTTAGAATAGATGTGAGATTTTGGTCCTCAACTTTCATGCTCAAATGTCACAAATGTTTGTATATTTGATGAAAGTTTGAGGTTAAATAGGCCCTACATCTTATTCTGGACAGCATACACCACGGAGTGTGGAGAATATTCATGGCATAATTAAGATAATGGGATTTTGGAAGATTCAGAGAGATTTTGATGGCTGAGTGACCAGATCTCTCATACATGGTAATAGTACTTGCTAGTCATCAGTCTGATTCTAAAGATTATTTATTGTAATTCATGTGCTAGTAATATTCATGCATATACCAAGCAGGTTAAGGCGATACCGAAGGATTCAAATTGCTAAGCAACGGTTGCTAAGGGTAATTTCCAAAATCAATCAAAATGCAAAGTTTTCATGGTTTTCTTTGCATAATAAAGATTTACACTACAGAACTATACGATTCCAAAAGATGCACGTTTGTTGCGCGATTGGTCTGTGACGTCACACATATACACATTTTCACAGCTCTACTTTAAAACATTTCAGCTCCTACAAATTTGCACCAAATTTTTCAAAATTTCAGAATATAACACATGAGATATCTGTTTAGAGCCCCTAGCATGGGATAGATTATCTGTTCAAGAACAAATGATTTTTGAACAGGAAAATATCTTTGTCATTTTGTGAAATTTTGAAGAGTTTTACGGCGATATCTCATAAATGGTCCAGAATTGTTAGAAATGCATGCTTATCTATATTCTCATGTATGACTTCAATAACCCTACCAAAAGTCAGCTAAATTGGTTAACAATTGAGAGAGTTGAAAGATTTTGAGCATTTTCAAAATACCAGGAGTCGAACGGTAAGATTGTGCACGTGCAAAAGTGCATGTTAGGAACATTGCCAGCGATAGCAACCAACACACGCTTTGAATCCTTCGGTATCGCTTTAAAACACATTGGCAAGTAACACAGTGAGGTTAAACTATATGAGATTTTGATTGGCATCTTGCACAACATGCTGGAGAGATTAAATAAAGAAGCCTAGCCATTTTAATGCCAGCTTGTATTTTGAAAAGGACTGATGGCAAGATATTGTTGCACATATTTTAGTCTGGTCCGGCAGTACTTGTAATTAACTTTAACATGTTGCAGAAAACTTAAATGCAATCTTCACAATGTTGAAATTTGCATTCTTAGTTTTGATTGTATGCTATCTCATTGCGTCGCAAACAATTTTACATTTGCCATACATCAGATGAATGTCAATGGAAATTATTTTTTCATTTAATGAGAACTGTGTTGACTGTTGTATCCAGAAAGTAATAATGAGATTGAAAAGATCAAACTTGCTTTATGATTCAAATTATTTATTCAATTTCCTAAAAAGCTTCAGAAGCTTACATTAACATTGAGGACAGAGCAAAACAAGACTTTAAAACCTTTACCACTTTGTGATAAAGTACTGATAGTATGACCAAAAGCTGTATATTGGCACTACCTGTAGTACATAAGGATGAATATCCATTTCCCATCCAACTTGCGAGATACATTTGTATTATGTGAAAGCACCATCACAGCAAAATGAACATTCTTCTATTGAACCTTTAGTGTTTGATATTTTGAGATATAACAAAAGTAGTATGCCATAATCTTCAACATATACCCTACTTGAAAGATGGTGGAAAGTAAACCTACTGCTTTTGTATACATTGATTCAAGCTCCATAGCTACATCTTTTGAAGTATTTTCAAGGATTTACGTTTTGTTTGTAAAAATAGTTTCCCATTCTCTTTTCAACATTGTGTTGGAATGCCTGTTTTCAACACACCCTGTGTATATGCAATCATTATATTCAACATTATTGTTGACAACTGAATTCTGGTGTGACTTGCAGAATTCATTGTGTATTGTGCAAGATGCGATATGTTGGCAAGGCTGATGCTTGTTTTTCAACACACCTGGACTTTTGAGAGAAGCATTTGTACTTGTAAAGGGGAAAGAATACTTTCAAAAGTAACGCCTATTTTCTTTTCACTGATCTTTTGTAGTGACTGGTATTCTAAGGGTATTTCTATATAGTAAAACAAAATAATACGTTTTCTATAACTTGTCATAATTATACCCATGACAACAGTTTTCAACTAGTTAGTACCAGGACTATTCCCCATCATCCATAAATGAGCTAAAATGTAGTAATTGTCTCATTGTGTAGATGGTGTTAATAAGAAATTTGCTGTATCAAATAATCCATATACTATTAAACTGCCCTCTGACCTAATGACTGCACTTTATCACAACAAATAAAAAAAGAGAAGCTGAAGAGTATAACATTCACATCCATCTAGAAATTGAAAGTATTAACACCTTTGCCAATATTTTGCTGAAGGAAACTTTAAACTATTCTTTCATAATCAAAAACATAAATTGGGGCACAGAGTGAAAAGATTAGAAGCACATTTGCACTAAAAATTCACTGATACTGATTTACCTGTAACCAGGTTCGCAATAATCATTGCTGACAATGCATTTGAGCCAAACCATGATGGCGAAAGGATTAACTCTATGGGAAATGACTACTTTCCAATTAAGGAAATGAGATGGTGAAAAATTAAATTGCTCCACTGGCTGAAAGATGTGTCCATATAAGCAGCAGACCAGAAAAGCATTGTAAAAATTTGAACAGCCCAAGAAACAGTCCTCCAGTTGTATTCTTGTTTAAACCAACAAAATCTTTAGGGCTGTCTCCAGAACTCAACCAGTGACTGCAACTTGAATGGTTTTAAAAAGACTACACCTACAATGATTCTTGTGAATTAGGCAAAAAACCCCTGTTTCTGGTCACTGCACACGTCATTTCAGAACCTGCACACCATGTCTTTTTGGGGGTTTACATACTCATCAGTACAGCTATCCTTGATATCCCTGTTTGCATGTCCAAAAATGCTAGAAAATATATATTATGCAGCCAGTTAAAAAAAGACAATAACTTTTGCATGGATAGTGCTAAACCAGCATTGTTAGGAATTAAAAACAGAAGAAAAAAAGAAGAAAAAAAGAAAACCACATTGCCACATTACTTATGCTGATTGTCACGGACTAGAACATTCTTTTTGACCTTAAAACTCTTTACTCTATGCATTCTAACTTCATCTAGTACCATCACCTTGGTTTTTGCGCATAGACTGGAATGCCAGGTACAGCATTCTGTGCCACAAAAGCTTACAAAACAGCTGACATTGGTAAAACAAATGAATTTAAGCTTGAGAAAGTACATTACAGTGAAGTGTTATTTCCATCAATTTTTCCAGATTAAATGTTTTCTTTTCGAATAAATGATAACATACCCTGGACAAGCACTCTTTCATCACATTCTCAGAAATTAACACTCTCTTAATGAATGCCTGAATATTAAAGCTGTCTAAAAATACTAACTTGGTAACATTATATGTAATTCTATTACAGCTTTGTCAATACCAGTAAATTTTGTGACGTCATACTCTCAGATTAATACTGATAATGTATCTGATTGTCCAGCATTGTGGCCTCAGATATTTTCTACATCTGCAAATTCACTGGCATCGCCAAAGCTTGAAACATTAGCTACAACGTACCCCCTCCCAATCCATTATAGACTCCAGCAAACTTTGCATCCCATAATCTACTTGGCTTTGCTTCATACATTGTGTCTTACGGGCAGGAAGGGGCACATTATTGCTTAAACGGTGGTTAAGAAGTAAAACATCTTAACTTCTACTTTAGTTACAAGATCACACCACTGGAGTAGCAAGAAAAGAAAGAGTAGCAGTTAATCTGTACTGATATCATTATACTGACTCTAAGCATATTAATGATAGTTTTGAACACTTGGTTCAAATATTGATGAGCCTGTCAAATCATATTATTTTCAGAAAGGAGTAATTTCCTACATGTGGAAGTATTTTAAAAGGAAAATGTATGAATAAACCAGCCAGAACAAATCCATTGACGTGATCTCCTTCTGGCTCAAAACTTTTAATGGTCACCTTTTTCAGGTAGGTACGTTATTCTAATACAGCAATGACTATGATGGTAATATATCTTGCAAAGGTTAACAAGCTAAAGATTGCATGCACAAAGACTGCTGTCAAGTCTACGCCATATACTGTTGTCATGATCTAAGAAATGTGAAGACATCAGTGCAATGAAATCAAAGCTCAAAATTTGGTTATTGTACGTGACTTACAAAGAATAGCGTCCTATTTGATATACATGTACCTTCACTGCAGCACACCCTGACACAAATTATGCTTTGCAAGTCATTTGCCATGCAAATGACACACAGGTATTTTGACTCCTTAACATGTATTCATGTGTATCTTAACAGGATGTCAAGAAATGTCACAGAACGCACTGAAGGCTTCTTGACTAAGCTATCTCAGTCTATACTATTGTAAAAGTAGTTATGACTAATTTATGTTAAAAATTTGCTTCTGCACTAAAGAGTTTTAGTCATCATATCAGCATGAACAAAACACTTAAAGGGAGGCGGTTGTTGGTACTGTGCTCAAAGGTTGTATGGGACTCATACAACCACTGTAAACATTGCATCCCGGGTACATTGGCAATTGATGAAAAAGAAATGATGTTTGTCACAATGTACACTGTAATATTAAATGTTGCAGATGTGTTGAGGCAAATGCATCTACCTATTGTGCATGAAGTACATTGTTTGTAAGAAAGTTGCAAAGGCACAGTTCCAACAACTATTTCCCTTTAATCATACACTTTTGATCAAACTTATTATGAGGAAAATCTAATATGAGTTAATTAATCTTTGTCACAGTTACAGACTTTATTAATGTCACTTCCATTTGTATTGCTCGAGTAACTTCAAAATTCCTGTTACTTAAAACTTACCGAAAATTTTAGAGTGAAGGCCAGTAATCTAAAGACTACTGCTTACTCTTGAAATAAGCTCCCTATTTGATTACTACATATTAAGAAGGATAAAGAAGAATCCTGACAGTACACATCAGTCTGTCAAATAAGAAACTGTCAAGCAAATACTATTCAATGCTCTTTCACGTATCTGCTATCAGACTAACCATGACATTTCTGTAGCTTATAGCCAAATGCATAGATTTTAGCAGAAGTATCACAACAACAAGACTAGTCTATCTATACACACAAGATCTGGTTCTAAAAAGAAAAACTGATAAGAAATGTTGCAAGTCATACTTGTCAAATGCATAACTGCTTCATATTCAAAGCTGTACAAATTTACACTTGTACTGTTTGCAACTCTCAGTACTCACATATTTGCGACTAATATACTGAGAAAGTAAATTTAAACAACAGTATTTATACTGCTTCATGTTTTTAGTCATCAAGACTAACTTTTACAGTTAAATGAGTTAAATGTACAATAAATGTATCACGTGAAACACCACACACACATTTGTAACCCTTCTTGTCTAGGGCACTGTTGAGGTTCCCTATGATTTGCCAACTTGTTCAACATACAAAGGTTGTATAAAAATACAGTAGAAGATTTTCAAAGGAATCTGGGTAAGTTACAATACAACACCCAGCAGAATTACCTTTTACATCTTGATGTTAGAGCCTGTTATTCACTTAAAATGACAAAAACACTACAGACACAATAAAGGTATGATATATTACTTGCCAGGAGTCACTAACTATTGCTTTTTATAAAGTAAAACCTGCCTTGCATTCTATGAATTAGGCTCTGAATACAATCAAGCTTTTATATTCAAAAAAATAACACAAATATTGTTTGTGATGAGTCTTTATGTTAGGCTTCCTTTGACAAATGATTAGAAACAACTGAGCAGATGAAAATCTTTTAATTTCTGGAAGCAACTGCAACACCCATGAGCTAATTTTTTGGTAAAATTTGTGTGTTAAACTATCTGGGGTGTGTGCTTACAGTTTGACCAAAGTCTATAAGAATATGTCAACACCGCAGATAAAGGAATACAGTTCCTTATATGAACTGTGGTTGAGAATATCACTAGTGCTATTACTGTGAAGTTTTGGGGCATTTGGTTTTGTAAAAGAGGTCACATTCCATTGTGAACCATTGAAATTAATTTGATTGTGAGCCTCTTCATGCAATGGTTTGATACAAAGCCAAGCATCATGTTAATCTCAAATTTTCTGACACAATAAATATTTCCATTGTTTTATCACCTATGTGTGCATGCATAACGGATTTGCAGTTAGGATTGTCTATACATGAAGGTTACATCTTGCAAATTAAGACAATAAACATTGTGGCAGTTGTGAAACAGCCTACAGTACAGGGAGAAATCATCTTGAATTGAAATAATGTTTTACTTATAATGAGACACCATTTGTCCATTTTACAGTTCATGATGGGGAAACTCGTAGAACATGAACAGCAAATCATGTATTAGTATCATAAGTACCAACACTGAATAACAGTATAACTTTACCTAATACATTTTGGCCTTGCACTAAAATCTAAAATTCATTTACTTTGAAAATTCCATCACTATTTACCCTACATACTGGGCATCTCTTGTTCTCGTTGAACGATCTCTGTGCACATGTCTCACAAAACCTGTAATGACAGCATGGGTGGAAAGCAATAGCTCTTCTATTGGTTCTGCAAATTACACAGATGTATGCTTGACCCTGTAAAATTGCAAATCAGAACATGTATATGAATTAACTGAAGTCGTCATATGTTGCACTGTTCCCCATAGCTGTGGATACACGGCGTTACTTGGTGTATCGATCATGCATGGGTCAGGGGTCATCGCCACTGGACTGCTGTGAGCCAACCCATAGACTTTTTTAGTAGTAACTGCAAAACTGATCCATGTCCCTATATGTCTGTCCCTATATGTCTGTATTGATATTATTTGAATAAATCAATCCACTTTATTATTTACCTACAACTGAATCAACAAATATGTGTATATTAACCTATTTTTCCAGTTTCTGTGACACTCACATATAGCGCATTAGATACATTAGAGGTCAAAAGTTCAAATTCGAGCAGAAAACGTTGACCAGTCACAGAAAAATGGTTGAAATATATGTTCTCAATGTTGAGACAGTTAGCAGGAGTACAGAATGAGCCACAGATAGTTTACCCTTAAGACGCCATAGACTTTCATGCCATACAGCCTCACATGCCAAGAACTTTTGAACCAACAAGTCATCGTTGATGACACAGTCCCACTTGTCCATTTTGTTATAATCTTTCGTGTCTAGGTAGCTGTGGTCTAGGTAGCTGTGGAATGACATTGATGCAACGGGTGCATCAGGCCTGTGACTTGCATAATAAAGTAATGTGAACGTTCAACAAAATTGTCCCATGTTTGCCTGTAATGACCATTGAAGGAACTTTTGATTACATCACACATAACGATGCCCTCAATGCCTCTAGTGTCATGATGGCACATACCATACACAAACATGGTTTGGTGGAATTTTAGAAATGGTATGGGATCGAGTATGTTGTTGTAATCAGCCATTTTGGATCATATAATGAAACAAATTAATGTGCACAAGAATGCAGCCATATCACGTTTAAACAAAATCAGTCCATCGAAGGACAGTGACCTATGTTTATGTTTCAAAGACATAAAAAAATCACACCAAAATTGAAATCAAATGGCTGTCTATTGACCATATGGATCATAGCACAAAATTAGTCGACATGCATATGTATGCCATTGAGTACTTTATCTTTGTACCAAGTCTCAACAACATTGGATAAGGAATATTTGCATATGATTAAGCCTCAAAGACATGAAGAAATCCAAAAATGACCATCTGGCAGAAATATGGGGAGAAATGACAATCTGGCAACCATATTGGAACATGACACGAAGTACATTGACATGTTGTATATGTATGCCATAGTGCATGATCTTTGTACCAAGTTTGGACAAAAATCGGTGTCATGACCTTTGAATTAAGCTTCAAAGACATGCAAAATTCCAACAAAATGGCAGTTCTGCAGCCATATTGGCTCCTATCGCAAGGTTAATTGATACATGCAAATGTATGCCATAGTGCTTTGCCTTTGTGCCATGTTTGAACAGAATCAGTTCAAGGATGTTTGAGTTATGGTTCAAAGACATGAAAAATCGCAAACAAAATGGCCGCCTCACGCCCATATTGGATTGTTTGCAATATAATTCTACATGCATATGTAGACCATAATGTTATGCCTTTGTGCCAAGTTTGAATAGAATCGGTTCAAGGATGTTTGAGTTATGGTTCAAAGACATGAAAAATCGCAAAAATATGGCCACCTTGCAGCCATATTGGATCTTATCGCAAAATAAATCGATGTGCATGTGTAGGCTATAGTGCTATGCCTTTGTGCCAAGTTTGAACAGAATCGGTTCAAGTATGTTTGAGTTATGGTTCAAAGATATGAAAAATCACAAAGAAAATGGCCGCCTCACGCCCATATTGGATTATATCCCAATATAATTCTAGATGCATATGTAGGCCATAGTGTTATGCCTTTGTGCAAAGTTTGAATAAAATTGGTTCAGCAGTGTCTGAGAAACAGCTCTGGACGGACGGACTGACGCACGGGACCTAATCTATATGTCCCCGCCAGACTTCGTCCGCGGGGACTAATAAACTTGACATGTTACACTTCTTTTAGACAGGTACAGTGTTTCCTGTTATTGGAAGCCCAGCCAAACCACGGACTATGAATTTGAAAGATCAGGAAATGGAGAAGCTTCAAGTAGTCTTTCCATGTTTGATTTAGCAATCAGGGGTAGGAAAATGGGCTTAAAATGCACATTTTTGGTTCAAAATGCGATGAAGATCTTATAGTCCAAAAGCCTGCAAATTTTTACACATTTTAAATGTCATGAAAAGACACATATTTGGATGAAAAATTCCGGCAGCGGAACTTATCAAATGTAAATAAACAAAAAATACCGCAATTATACGGTGTTGCTCAAATTTGATCAGAATTGGTATATACCAGTATGGGTTACCAATGATCAACAATAAATGTTGTTTCTATCTGTTCAGTGGAGGAAAATTCTACGTTGATGTTATGGCAATGATTTCTGCACAGTACAACCAGAAAAACAACAAGAAATATTTAAACCAGAAAAACAAGAATGACAAAAGTAATTAAGGTCTAACTTTAGGTACTGGAGGTCAACTTTAGCAACATGCATAGCAGAAACAAGCCCCTCTTGGTTTAGTATAAACGGTCTTCCCCCATCTACTGTCTATGGTTGCAGCTGGTCTGTTAATATGTAACAGTTCATAAACAATGACAGGAAATGAGTCAAGATCAGTGGAGTTTGCCTTTTCTCACTGGCATATGCCTCCTGCACATTTGCAGGATTTCACTTTTTCTTACCTCATTTGCACATTTTTGACACTAATGTGTTCATTTGAACAAATTCACATCTCAACTCCTGCATCTACCTGTACACCAAATACTGAGATGGTACCTTTGGCGGTATGGGAGCCTTTGTGTGTGACGGACATACATCCGCACATACCCACAAATATACAGACATACAGACATGCAAATCAGATGCAAATGACTGATTCAGCTTATACGATAACCTCACATTGGTACACCAAATGTGAGCTAACAAACGATTGTTGGTATTTGTCAATAATATAAATACCACATACCCTTCAACACAGTTACACAAAAGCATATAACACACGTGAAATATAGCTTAAACACTACAGAATATGAATGAGCAAAATGATTGCATTTCCTAAACAAGATCTTTTATTCATTTATCTTTGTTTATTTGTTTGTTTGTTTGTGTATTTATTTCTGGCATTGAAAGGTGAAACCATGTAACCAGGAAAAATCTTTGCTTTTGTTTTTTTATTTGGATTCTGATTGCTATCAGATATGATTCAGTTGTTGTTGTAACACTACAGTTATGGAATGAATGTTGCCATTAAAGTTAGAGAGGATATGTTTGAGAGGTTTTGGCATTGCAAGTAAACACAAACAACTAATTTGATTGAATATCAGGCAACAAGCTGCCATCTTACAAGAGAATTCAAATCAGAGCCCGTATGCAGCTCAGTTATTAGCTACCTTGTGATTGGCAAACGACGAAAAACTTCGCCACAAAATCATACTACCTGAACTTCTAAGAAAATAAATTCGGTTCAAGAATTAGATAAAATAAGTTTGAGGTACAATAAGAATGACATTTGCCTCTGAACGCTTTCAATAACCTTACCGGTCCTGATGTTCGATTACGACATCACCGTTATGATCATGACAGTCAAGGTGAACACATACGAAAGTTTGATCACATATTTTGACGAGCAAGCAACAAAATTCGCCAGCAAATGAACAGAAACCAATAAATATGAAATAAATAATTACACATCTGGTATATTTTGACGAAAGAATATTTTGGGTTTGAAATTATGACTCACCCCACTATACGAATTTTATTTATTTCATTTACTACACAAGCGACCTAACGGCCGATATAGCTCCGCTGTATTTTATAGAGAATAACTATTTTTGACACATGTTGATGAAGGAGGTGGAAATCTTTGATAGCTCAATGCAGTGGCCAGAAAAAAGTGGCAAAAATAGCTGCAAAAATACACAATTGAAGATTTCATAATACTTTGAATATATCACAGCGGATCATCCCTAAGAACATGTCAACCAAAACTATCTGATGAGTAGTTTTTTGAGAATAAAATTCTCTGACCAAAAATGGCAACAATAGCCCCCAAAAACAAATATTGCAGATTTCATCATAATTTCAAAAGATCAAATTTAGTTCATCTATAGAAACCTGTATACCAAATTTCAAAGCTGTTACACCAGTTCTTTTTGAGAAACACATTTTTTAACCAAAAATAGCTTAAATTGCCCAAAAAATTCAAAATTGCAGATTTCATCATAATTTCAATAAATATCATTGAGTTCATCTATAGAATTCTGTATACCAAATTTCAAAGCTATCAGAGGAGTACTTTTTGAGAAACACATTTTTTGACCAAAAATGGCTAAAATTGCCCCAAAAATACAAAATTACAGATTTCATCAGAAATTCAATATATATTACTTAGCTCATCTGTAGAAACCTGTATACCAAATTTCAAAGCTTTCAGACCAGTACTTTTTGAGAAATACATTTTTTGACCAAAAACGGCCAAATTGCCCAAAATTACAAAATTGCAGATTTCATCATAATTTCAATAAATATCATTAAAGCCACACTTTTCAATCCCAGGTTCTCGCATTAGTGGAGTTCTCCTCCCAGTCAAACACATGGCCAGTATGATGTTTGATTTCTATAACAGTAATTACACAAACTGATCTCAACCTTTTGTCACATTTTGCTAATCCTGCAAGCAGAGTTTATGCAAGCTTTTGATTGACGGTCGGTTCAAATCGCCAACAGTCATTGATTCCCCACCACAAATACTCAAATTTCCTAAAAAATTGTCTTTCAGTCGCGTTAGACTTTGAATATAACCACAGGGTTCGATCGGCAGCAATTTTAGTCTGACCGCTTGGCAGTCTGTCTGTGTTTTTGCGGCTGGGGAAAACTAAACAGTGGCATTTTCTGGAGGGTGTGCCCACGTTTTGCCTGTTTGGTGTCCACCTACACAATGAACGCCGCCATAGCTTGGCGTCCTTTTAAAGGGAGGCTCCGCCTTTAAGGTGATCTATACGAACATGTATACAAAATTGCAAAGCTATCAGATGAGTAGTTTTGAAAATACACATTTTTTGACCAAAAATGGAAAAAATTGCCCCCAAAATACAAAATTACAGATTTCATAAGAAATTCAATATATTACTTAGTTGACCTATAGAAACCTGTATACCAAATTTCAAAACTGTCAGACCAGCACTTTTTGAGAAATACATTTTTTGACCAAAAATGGCAAAAATTGCCTTAAAAATGCAAATTTGCATATTTCTGCACAATTTGAACAAATCTGAAATAGATCATCCCTAGGGACATATGTACCAAATATCAAAGCTATCTGACTGGTAGTTTTGAAGAAGAAGATTTTTAAAGATTTTTTTACCAAAAATGACAAAAATTGCCTTAAAAATACAAATATGCAAATTTCACCACGATTTAAACAAATCTGACTGAAGTCACCCTAAGTAAATTGCATATCAAATTTCAAAGCAATCGGACAAGCGGTTTCAGAGAAGAAGATTTTTTTACCAAAAACACCAAAAAATGCCCCAAAAATACAATTATGCAAATTTCACCACGATTTGAACAACCTTAGGTGAGGTCATCCCAAGTGAACTGCATATAAAATTTCAAAGCAATTGGACTTGCGGTTTCAGAGGAGAAGGCAATTGTCGACGGACGACGACGGATGGCGATGACGGACGACGACGGAAAATCAACCTATTTGATAAGCTCTGCGTCGCTGACAGCGGAGCTAAAAAAGAATATGTTATAGACATAGGAATATGACATTAAGTCAACAGTTCAGAACATGCCACGTTGTACGTTTGTACACACAAACCTGTGATTGGCAGCCATCTTGACCGTCTCGATACACAGTGAAGAGTACCTCGATACCAAGTTTACTTTACATACCTGATCATTCCAAAATCACATATTAAACTAAGATTTAGTTAAAACTTTTCAAATTTCTTCATCATTAATGTTTTCAGCCGACAAAACCTAACTGACAGACTCAAACTTGAGCTTTCAGTTTCAGAGAGGCTGGTCAACGCGATGCTCCATGATGACGCCATTCGAGTTGCTCTTCAACTTCAAAATCATGTTCGACTGATCGACAAAAGTCTTCATTTTCTGAGAAAATATCCTCAAAAAATACCAAAATATGTCATTTCTATCAAGAAATGGCTAATAACTTGTCACAAATCCATAGTCTTTAGGATATACCGCAGAGTAAAGCATTCAGAATGTCTCTCATTTCGGCGGAGTCAGCGAACAGATCTGATTAGTTGACCGGATTTCCTTGAAAGGTCGCTCAAATTGCTGGAAATTGCCGTAGCTACATCAGATGATGTCATTATTTTTGTCCTTATATGGACCTGAAGTGGGTTCAAAGGGTAAGGAATGAATTTATTTGTCAGGTGACCTCTTACACGCAGGAAATCAAGGTCCAAACCTTGCCTTAGAGAACCTAAGGCCGTGTACGGATATATCCATGCGTGGCGCTGAGCATGAGTTGGGTGTGTATGGATATATACAGATATGGCCTTTTAAGGGTTAATATAATAATAATAATAAAGTGGATACAGATTTATTTATTCAAAAACTACTAGATTTCATTGCTTTGCATGCTAAATCAGCGACACAAGTTGGTGTTGTTGTTAAATACATTAACAGCCTATGGGTTGGCTAGTAGCAGTCCTGTGACCGTAACTCTTGACCTGAGCGCGATCATATATATTATAGCCCAAACATGGGACTATGTGCCCGAGAGCAGGTGACCATTTGCCCTCCTTACGTCGGGCAAATGGTCTCCTGCCCCGAGGGTACATGGTCCCATGTTTGGGCTATAATATTTTTATTACATGCCTCTCTTACTCAGTTTTCACTCAAAATATTTAGATTCATTGGCAAATGATAATCCAATGGTTTATTTCTTAGACGAAAATCTGTAAACAATGGAACGATTTTCATCATCGAATGGTGAAATGATAAACTACTGTTAAGCGGTTTATCAATTTTTTTTCTGCAAAATTTTCCAAACCGGATTTCCTGTGCAAAACATAAAATTTCGACATTTTTACATAAAAATGTTGTCAAGTTGAAAATAGTTCCGGTTCACTTTCAGTCCAATGATGACTATAGTCCAATGATGACTATGTGGCCCGCGACGTCATCGACGAGTTACCATTGAATCCTATGGAGCACGCGATGTTCGATATACGAGGCATGCAATAAATACGTCACAGCACCACTGCCTGCTCACAGCTAACTTACCCACTGCCATGGGCTCTTGCAGTCTCCTTGATTTTGCAGTTTAAAATGAAATGTAAAAGTGAATGATATTGACTGCCTAATTCCATGACAATGCAAGTGTTTCCAACATAGATCCTAAACTGGCATTCACAGTTACCTGCAATGTATACTTTACCTGAAATGAGTCGTTTTAGCCATATTGCATATGAATGTATGAAATGTAACTTCTTTAAAGTGTTCTCCCTGAATAAGGTAACAGGGGCGTGGTGCCCTCTTATAAATTCTGAGCACCCCTTTTTGTCAGAAATGAAAAAGATTAATTTTTTTGAAAAAAAATACCGTCAATGATGCTGTACCTTCTCTAATGTGTGGCCAGGTCAGGTAATAGGTTGTTGGCATGGAGTTGTTGGTAAATAGTTGATGATGTAGGGGCATGAGGTGGGATATGGACCCAAAGAACCCAAAAGATGATTAAATACATCAATCAAAAAAATTCTAAGCTACAGTATAAACTGCCTAAAGATAGTTCAATGTGGGAAAAAGTTAAATAATTCAGAAATAAGAATTCACACTCCAAAATAGTAATGACGCACTTCCTTACTGACCTGAGTGCATGTGAAATACACAACCTGGCATCTGTAAATTAAATGTATACCAAGTGATCATTTTAAGTCACTTTTAACTGTTTTTAATGGATTTTCCAAAGAGTCCTGTGAAAATGATGAAAAACGCTTATCTGGTCTTGTGTTTGTATAACCTCATGGCTGATAATTGTCATAGTATTGAAAAAAATTGAAAGTGAAGAAATTACTGTTTTTAACAGGCATATTTTCCTTGAAATACATGACCGTGTAAAGAATATATGCTAAAAGTGTTTAAGAGTAAATTTCTTTTTAAAAAATAATTTAATCTGTGACCAAAGGATTTTTATTCTTTGAGTTTACAAATTCAAACATTGCAATTTGTTCAATCATCTTGTGCAGTACAAAATTTATAAAATGACTGAAAAACAAAAAAAATTGGCAGAATTACAGTCTTTGTGATGTAAAATTATGGGTTGACATCACGATAACTGTTAATCTGTTTGAAGTACTAATATACTATAATTTAAAAAAGAAAAGTTCATGCAGAAACGGTAAAATATATTGTCAGCAATGTAGTGTTAATTTTGACTTTACATCAAAATATGCCTTTGCTGGATACCAAATATATAGGGCGAAATATTAAAATCAGCCATGTTCAGCAAAATCCACACAACAGCATTGATCCTTTTCTAATTGCATTTGATTTGCTTATGTTATCTTTGTATGACAGTCAGTACAATATGGAACTTGAACACAACACAGTGAATAAGTATGCTGTAAATGAAATGGTGTGGCTGCATCCACATGGAGCAATAGGAGTGCCTTTGTCTCTCACCCCTCATTTCCAACCTGTCCCATCCCTGAAAAAATAGTTTGGTCTTATATTTATAATGTTAATAATTTCTGTATTTGTTAAAATGTGCGCATCTCAAAAACTTTTGATCATAAACATTTTCATTGTTTTTTATAGCTGACCAGTCAGTTAACCTGTTTATATTGAATATTTGCGCATTTTACCGCAGTATTTGACATTTTCTGAATACCTTCTTATTCAGTTTGTCATTTTCTAAAAGTTTAAATGCTCCATTGTGTGGTCAAGCTTTCCACAAGCATTAAATGTGGTACTTCATATAGGAGGGTCTGCCTCTAGAGGGCGGGCACCATGAATAGTGTTTGTTGGTTAATTCTTCCACGTAAACTTCTGATTGTACTGTAAACATTGAACATGGCCGACGTCCGATTTTCCTGTCTAAAACTTTCACTCATTTTCGTTCATATGACTCTGAAACTCCAGGAAACGATTGGGAAGAAAGGGTTATCTTGAAATATTGAGGTACTCGCCGATATTTTGCAAAATTAAATGAGAAAAAATGCAAGGAAAATGCCGACAGGTTTACACAATGACAGTTTTCAGACTCGGAGGCATATGATCATCTCTGCAGATTATGCAACAGGCCAAGATCACGTGAGGCTGTGAGGGGATATCCACGCAACTCAGTACCAAACACTAGCGCTCACAGAGTGAGCAAACACAAAGTGAGTACCCCTAACGTCAGCTCAGTAGTCTGTAATAGATTGTAGTCAACTAAGAAACCTTGGAGAAAGGCTTAACACTGTGGCTATGCCGCTAAGTCCCTTTTCATTTTTGTCATAGCTCAAAATCGTTCTCCCACACCTCAACCTGAGCCATGAACACCCCCACCAGTTTATGATATGACCCATCACAATGGCATGACGTCAACGGATCTTGACAGACGGAAGTCTTGACAGACGGAAGTACTTGACAGCAGCATACTGGTTTTCAACTCTAATACCTTCTCTGTCTATAAATAGACACGAGAAGGTAATAAAACAATAAAATATATGGGGAAAAAAGTTGACAGTGATTTACAAGCAAAATGCAAGTGTGAGCGTCGATCCTGCAGGCTGCACACGTAATTCTCATCGATCTTGCAAATCTCGCGAGTTTGTGATGTCCCCCAAGATCATAAGCCCATGTGCAACTCATTGATGGCAGCCATATTTGCATGGCACAGGCCGTAACGTTAGCCACGGTCCCTCCATAGGGACTGAATTAGGTAACTGACTTAGCTGAGTAAACATGCCAAGGAGCTTGAGGGTAACCAAGGACAGCAGAGTACTCTGAAGTTTTTATAGGAGGTTAGAATTTCGCTTGTGTATTCCTTCCCAAAGCAAAATGACCTATTTTTAGGCTCGGTCGGATGTGTACGTGTATCAGGCTGAGAACACATAAGCTTAAGTGTTATGGTGATAATTTTGACATCGATGAATAAACGTATGTCTGTCGCTATGTTTTCGTTTTCAACAAATGTAATCTTCATTGAAATCAGTGAACTGGAATAAAAGTTATGGAACACTGTCTCAGATTTCTTTTCCTTTGAGTTTCTTATATGAAAAAAATCTGAAAAAATACTCCCCAAGTGCCACCAAATAACACCATTTTAATCTCTGTTTTTCAAAAGCTCCAACGGCAGTCCCCCCTGCTGACCTCCCCCGCGACCGCTTACACGGTTGCTTGTGGTGCTTCACACCAAGTCATCGCCCTCTTGTAAAAAAATCCTGGGGAGAACACTGCTTCTTCTCAACAGCATGGTTTGGCACAATATCCACAGCTGCTAGCTTAAAGTTTTTGGTATTACTAACCTCCAACTCAGAACAGATGCTGTTGCATGTTTGTGCCACATCTTCACACAGTCCCTTTGTAAAGTCTTTGTCTTTTGTTTTTGTTTTTGCCTGCTTCACTTCATCAGCTCTGAGTGAGAAAAAAAATACAATTTGTTATCCATTTGCATGTGTTTATATATTGTAACACTAGCATGATTTATTCAGCTACATTAATTTTTGAGGGTTCATCTATTCACGAAAATTCTTGATGTTAGGGAGCGTTCAGTTTTTACGGCCTGGGGGGGGGGGGCCAGCAAAATCTTGTCGCCGGTGTTCAAAAAAATATAGACCCCCCTGCATTTTTTGTGAAAAAAATGATGACCCCCCCCTTTGTCAGACGAAAAAAATTGATGACCCCCCCCCCCCCCCCCCCGAAAAATAACCAAAACCCATATGTCAAATTTACCCGCATGGCATGGATTTGAACTCCGGTACGTGGCGCACTTTATTCGATGCCAGTGCACAAACTTCTCAGCCACATCCATTGAAACGTCTGTTAATTAGGACGACTGTAAGGCAATTTTTAACTTCATTTCCATAGACAACTCATGTCCATGGACATTGTATAAAGTAAACTTTATCGGAGTGGTTCGCCAAAGGCAGCCCTCCGGTTAAGAGGGTCATGGGCCATTACGTAAAGTCAACTTTATTCTAGTGGGCCACCAAAGATGGCACGCCGGTAAAGAGGGTCGATCATGGCTATTGCATAAAGTAGACTTTACTGGACAGGGCCGCTGAAGGCGCGCGGCCATTACCATTATTCAGTGCATGATCCCAGGGGTCCCTCAAAAATGTTTCTAATACAAGCCGCGGCTTCAATTGGGAATTTTACGGTAAGATTGCCGTGGGGTATTACATAAAGTCAATTTATTGTAGTGGGTCGCCGGAGGCGGCCCGCCAGTAAAGAGGGTCAATCATGGCCAATGCATGAAGTAAACCTAATTGGAGTGGGCCGCCAAAGGCGTCTGCCCGTTAAGAGGGTCATGGGTAATACATAATGTATATTTATTGTAGTGGGCTGCCGAAGGCGGCCCGCCGGTAAAGAGGGTCGATCATGGCCATGGCATAAAGTGAACTTTATTGTTGGTATTATGTTTTTGAAAATGTGGTGACCCCCCCCTTTCCTACCAGTGAAAAAGCGATGACCCCCCCTTTGCGGATTCTAAAATTATGATGACCCCCCCCTGGATTTTGCCGGCCCCCCCCCTGGCCGTAAAAACTGAACGGTACCTTAGATAATGTTTAATGGTCAAGAAAATGTTACTTTGATGTTCACTTTTGCTCTCCTAGCATGGACTAGTATCAACAAAAAGTTACAAACCCTATGACAAGAGCAAATAGAAATTTTACCTAGATTGCCATTTTTGACTTTAATCCATGCCTCACATATCAAATGTCATGCACCGCATAGGATTTAAAGGTGCTGTAACTTTTTTGGTGTAGCTGGCTACATGGCCATCACTTGACTTGACCATATTGGATCGCATCACAAAATAAATTGATATGTATGACATAGGGAGTAATCCTTGTACTAAGTTTGAATGAAATTGCTCTCGGCATCGCTAAGATATCTGCATGAGCACATGCACGCATGCATGCATGGACACACACACAGACATGAACAAACCTATAAGTCCCGACAGACATTGTCCGGAGGGATTAAAAATTATGTGAGAGGCATTTAATATAACACTATAGAACTATTTAGGGACTTTGCGCCCTTGAGGCAGGAGACCATTTGTCCTGAGGTCCGCCAAATGGCCACCTGCCCTCAGGCACATAGATAGTCGCTTGTTTGAGCTATAATATATAATGTCATTGATAAACAATGCAAGTATTAACTTTCTGTAGTATCCTATCACTTTTCAGTTATATAAGGTATGACAAAGCTCATCTACCAGTATACAAATTTATGCACTTTTATTGAACACTAATCTTGAACCTTCAACAACTTTCAAAAATATATATATCAAATTGTTGAAGGCAACAAATATTTTGACAAGAATTTTCCCACCAAAATTTCTGTGCAAAAGTTTTCGGATTTTACAAACTTTTCTGTAATTTTTTTGGCTAAGTTTGGACAGATGAACATCACTTTCCATTGGCTACAGTTTTTGATCAAAATTTTGGGGAAGTCTGAAAAACAAATTGTCAGGAACTTGAAAAAGTTGTTTGCATTTTGGTATATTTTATAAAGGTGGCAAAATGATATGGTGAAATTACAGGTTGAATTAATTTTCGATTTTCTCTCACCCTTCTCAATGCACAGTACGGTAAAATTCCCAATTGAAGCCGCGGCTTGTATTAGAAACATTTTTGAGGGACCCCTGGGATCACGCACTGAAGTCCCGGTGCGGCTTCAATTACGTACATTTCCTGCGTTTCGATATTTTTCTCAATGCTCACCAAGCATTGCAGGGGCAATCGCTATTGTTATGCAAATTAGTACCAATGAATTCTGCGTGAATAAATTACCCGCATAAAAAGCCCCTACCCTAGTGTAACGCCAATATAGAAACGTTAGGAGAGTGTATTTGGTCGTTAAACTTGGTAAAATTCCTTTTAGATAATAAGGAAACTATTAATATATGTTAAAACAATGGGAAACTGGAGTTCTCTTGACAGCATCATAAGGAAAATGACAAGTTTTTCCAGTACTTTCTTGATTCTCTGACCCTGCTGAACCCCGTCCCCTAAATAGAATAGTCTCACTAAGGTCGGTCATGCTGACCAGCAGCAAGCACGATGTCTTTGTTTCAAGTTTAGGGGTTTTTGGATGCTGAAATTTCACAAAAATGTCACTTCTGTATTCAGAGATTGTACAATCAATTTCTTTAGACCTGTAAGTCGATTTTGAAAGCGATAGAAGATCAAATGGTTTTGAAAAAAATCGTGCATAAAATTAGCATAAATTAAGCGTCCATGGCAGATGGGTCCCCTTGATTTACAGCTGTCTTGTGTTGCCGAACCGGTGGCTCATACTCGGATAGTGCAATAAAGGCAAGTGAATGACCTTTGGTAACTTTACTGGCATGTTTTTGTGAACTGTTTTGTGGTTTACTGTTTCTGCCTGTATTTCAACATATGACACTTACTTTGCTGTAAGTTGCTTTCTATATTCTACAACTCTTTCCACCAAGACTGTATGTCTATGGTCAAGCTCCTTGGAGTAGTTTTTAAGTTTGTCTTCTTCTTCTTGGATTTTCTCCATTGTCTCCTTAACTTCTTGATGTTTCCAATGAGACTCATTGTCAAGTCTCTTGATGAGTTCTTCTTTTTCTTTTAATTCATGCTTTAATATCAACAAAGCAGGAGAGTCATGATCATCATATGCGTATTTATTTATTTATTTATTTATTTATAATATTCATCCACAGCGGACACGATACGTGTACCGACAAAGGATAGGATGACTGAAACAGGTGCGAACCACCTATACAAAGCCAGTCACCCTAATGAAATGAAATATGTACAAATGAAAAAAGCAAACAACAATAACATACAGGAGATAAAAAATGAAGAAAGTCTAAAACAAATCAAATAAAATCTACATAGGTCTACACCTGCTACACAGACAACGAGAAATCCACGTACAAGTGTTGTCTGGATCAAAACAGTTATAAAATTTATCCCAATACCATTTCGTCAATGTTACTCTAAATGTACAAAGTGAAGCAGTGGTTCTAATTGTCGCCGGTAAATTGTTCCAGAGAATGACTATTCTATTAAAGAGAAGGTGTTGGAAAGTGACAGTTTTACAATGGTTTCTATCCAGTGCATTTGTATCAGCACTAGAACGTGTATTAATTTTAGATGAGTGAGTTTTGACATACTTATGAACATTTAAAGAGTATTTCCCAGTAGAGCATTTATAAAAGAAAATCAGATCAAGAATCTCCCTGCGAAATGAGAACGGTAAAAGGTTTACAGCAACTAATCTTTGTTTATAATTAATGTCAGTGGGATAATTAAGAATATACCTTGTTGCTGCTCTTTGGATTTTTTCAATTTTTACTAAGTTGCGCTTAGACTGGGCTGCCCAAACGACACTTCTGTACTCCAGATGACTACGCATTAGTGAACAGTAAAGAGCTTTAAGTGTTTTAGAGTCACATTTGTAGCCACAAGTGCGCTTGATCATGCCAAGCAATCTATGAGATTTCATGCAAATACGATCAATGTGAGTATTCCAATTCAAGTCGAAAGTGAGATCAACACCTAAATCACAGTATTTTTTAACTGATGCTAAGTCATTACCATTCATGATATAATCAAAATTCAGAAAATTTTTACATCGTGTAAAGTGGAGGACATTGCACTTTCCTGTATTAAAAGTCATACCCCATTTGACACTCCAGCTATAAAGAGAATGAATATCTCTCTGTAAAGCTTCACAATCTTGTGAATTTTTTATCACACGAAAACACTTGGAGTCATCAGCAAAGAGAGCTAAGGTAGTCTTAGGAGATACACAGACGGGCATATCATTGACATATAATAAAAACAAGTCATCGTTGATGACACAGTCCCCACTTGTTAATGGGTACTTTGATTACAGGTCCTCAGAGAGGATAGAGTCCTCTTCATTAGGTCTGTGATAAAAATACTTTTGAATAAATTCGCTTGATACATGTCTGAGCTGTAGTTCAGGACATGAAAAAATCGTAATAAAATGGCCACATGGCGGCCTTATTGGATCGTATCACAAAACAAATCAATGTGCATATGTATGACATAGGTCAATGTCCTTGTACCAACTTTGAATAAAATCTGTTGAAATATGCCTGAGTAATGGCTCCGTACATGAAAAAATTGTAATAAAATGGCCGCCTAGCAGCCATATTGGATTGTATCACAAAACAAATTGACATGCATATGTATGACATAGGTCAATGTCCTTGTACCAGCTTTGAATAAAATCGGTTGAGATATGCCTGAGTTATGGCTCTATACATGAAAAAAATTGAAAAAAAATGGCCGTAAGGCAGCCATATTGGATTGCATCACAAACAAATTCATGTGCATATTTATGTCATCGGTATATGTCCTTGTACCAACTTTGAATAAAATCAGTTGAAACATGCCTGAGTAATGGCTCTATACATGAAAAAATTGTAATAAAATGGCCACACGACAGCCATATTGGATCGTACCACAAAACAAATTGACATGCATCTGTATGACATATGAAGTAATCCTTGTGACAAGTTCGAATGAAATCACTCCAGGCATCTCTGAGATGTCTGCGTGAACAGACGCACGCACGCACGCACGCACGCACGCACGGACATGACCTATAAGTCCCCTCGGATGGTGTCTGTGAGGACTAAAACCATCTGCACAAAGTTTCATCAAATTTGGTACAGTTGTACCAGAAACAGCGCTCCAATCTTGAATTATGCAAATTAGACCTAATTATGCATGCCATACCAATATAAATAGACCTGCATGTGAATGCCATAGTGTAGTATCCTTGTACCAAGTTTAAAAAGAATTGGCACAGGAATATCTCAGATATCTGCATTCATGAGCCCTATGCATAGACACAGCATTAGTATTAATTTCATCCTGGAACCCCTGTGGATCATACCTGGGACCCCTGTGGATGGATATCAAATACAGGAAAGAAAACGGCCGTCACACAGCCATTTATGATCAAATCATTACAAAAATCGGCGTGCATATATATGTGATAAGGATTAATATAGGTACTAACTTTCAATGCAATCGCGCCCGGCATCTCTGAGAAATTTACGTGAACAAACGTACAGTCGTAAAATATAGGAAACAAAGTGGCCGCCACGCAGCCATTTTAGACCAGATCAAACTAAAAATCAATGTGCATATGTATAACATATAGAGTAATCTATGTACCAAGTTTGAATGGAATCGCTCTTAGAATCACTGAGAAATTTGCGTGAACATACGCACCATCATCAAATACAGGAAACAAAATGGCTGCCAGACGGCCATTTTGAATAGGATCGTAAAACAAAGCGACGTTCATATGTATGGCATAGATGATAATCTTTGTACCAAGTTTGAATCAAATCGCTACAGGCGTCTCTGAGATATCTGCGTGAACGGACGGACGGACAGACGGACGCACAGACGTACGCACGCACACACGCACGCACGGACATGACCAAACCTATAAGTCCCCCCGGACGGTGTCCGTGGGGACTAATAAAAAAGGACCTAAAATGGATCCCTGGGGAACTCCTGAAGGAACAGGCAACCAATCTGAGCATTCACCTTCAACTACCGCTCTCTGTCTTCGATGTGACAAATAATTAGAGAACCAGTTATGCAGCATACCATTAAAATCAAAAGAATGCAACTTATTTAATAATTTGTCATGAGGTACTTTGTCAAATGCCTTTGAGAAGTCCAGATAAAGCATATCCACCTGTCCTCCTTTATCTAAGACTTCTCCAATGTCATGAACAATTTGTACAAGTTGGGTACTACATGACTTCCCCTTGCAGAAACCATGTTGTAAACTATATATCTTTTCAGATAAGATTGGATAAACTCTATTGAATAAACACCTTTCCATCAATTTGCTGGCTGAGCTCAACAAAGAAACAGGTCTATAATTACAAACGTCTTCCCTCAGACCTTTCTTATACACAGGAATAACATTAGCATGTTTCCACTGTGATGGTAGCTTTCCCGTATTCAATGACATGTTAAAAAGGTCACACAGAGAAGGGGATAACTCCCTGGCACATTCCCGAAGAAGACGGGGAGATAACTTGTCATTGCCCACAGCCTAATTGGGATCTAAATTTTTAAGAACATTGTAAACTTCATCAACTGTAAAAACAATATCACCCAAGGCAGGATTTGAATGGGCATCGCTATTGAAATTAAATTCACTATCAGTACAAGTACTATCATGATTAAAAGTTGAATAAAAAAAATCATTAATCAGTATGAATATTAAAGAGGCACTCCCACTTGGTAACATTTTTAAAACACATTTTTTTAATGCCAACGGTCGATATTTGACGTGGCGACTGTGAGCGGATCGCGAGATATTGATAAAAACATGTCATTTCCCGAGCGTATTTTTCACATCCCGAAATTTTACGATCGTTTCTGATTTTGACCCGAAATCCCCCGAAGGTTTGTTGTTGTGCTGATTGACGATATTCTAGGGAGTCTACAATAAGTTCGAAAGACGCAATTAATTTACTTCCCACTGCAAAGACTTTATATACAGCATTATGCCATTACCTCAGGTAAGTTTTGTAAAACTTCTCCTTAGTTTTTGTTGTTTTCATTGTTCTAAATCAGTTGTACTATATTTTTAACCAATACCACATAAACATCAGATTTTACGTGTCAAATATTGGCCGCCTCTGATGACTACATTTTGTCGTCTGCCACACAGTACGCAGCGCACGTGGTATGCGTCTATGCATACCACTCAGCGGCCGCTATGAATCAACTGCACGTAACTGTGCTAGTCACCTATGCAAATTCTGGTGGAATCAAACTTTATTTTCCGTTTTTTCTCAGAGTCAGTAAGACTCGGCTTTCCCCCAGGGAGCATGACCGATCACCGATGCGAGTGGTACTGTGGCGTACAGCAGCGTTAGCGTAGACTCGTACTCCATAGCTTAGTTGACAATGGCCCCAGTGCCGAACGTTCGATGTTCAGAAGCTGAATTCAGGTGGGCCACCCGAATTCAAACTTTTACTTTTTTGAGGACATGTTTTTATCGATATCTCGTCACCCGCGCGCAGTCGCCACGTCAAATATCAACCGTTGGCATTAAAAAAATGTGCTTTAAAAATGTTACCAAGTGGGAGTGCCACTTTAATGCTGACATTCATTAATGTTAATGATAGCAAAAACAAATTCTTGCTGACATTGTTATGGTATCCTATCATTCGGCCAATGATTGCCAATGAGGGGAAATGTTCAGCAAACAATATTTGTCTGTTTAGAAAAATCCCATCTCTAACCCAGAGCAGAAGAGTGATGTTTTGATGTCTGACAGATTTAATACGACACAGTGTGACAGTTTAGATAGTAGCCATTGATGAGCACTGACATGTAATCTCTCAACAAATAAGTGTCTGAGATTCTTATAACACAGCCGTGCTATATCCGCTGCTAGGTCACTTGTTTCGAGGGAAAAATGGAGCAATAGCACGCATCTATCTGACTAGCTCTAACATGTTTTTATGGCAAACAGGGGACATAACTACTTACGTTAAATCTCTGTTCAATTCTTTGCATTTCTTTCTGATATTGTTGCCTGAGATCTTCCACTCTGGACTCTGAATCTTCTATTTTCATGTTGTTCTCCAATTCATTTTTAACAATTTCACACTCATGTTGAAGTCGAGTACGTTCTTCTGCATGCATTTTTTCTGACTGCTTTTGTTCCGTCTGTGGCCAGAAAGAAAAATTAAATTATTGCAAATAATGTAAACAGGGGACATAACTACTTACATTAAATCTCAGTTCAATTCTTTTCAGTATTGTAAAAGTTTAAGTCTAAATATCTGTCCCCAAGGAGAATTCTGCCTAAATGTAATGCACTCATATGTGTAAAATACATTAATTTTAACATGTTGTTACCTGATAAGAATATGCAGCATTGCATTAGTGTTTGCAAAATGAGCCCTACGTATTTACTTATTGACTTTTACAGTTGTACGCAGTTCAAAGCTAAACAGCATTGGTGTTTTAAAATAAATTTGACTGTCTTGTGTGATGGGAAAGTGTCAACAACATATATACCAGTATGATACAATAACAAACCGTAGTATGACTTCATGTGGAAATGACTACTGTTGTAGTCAATGTAAACCTCACTCCCACCACCTAGCTCAGGCCAACATAGAGGATATGGAAATCAGTCAAAGTGAAATTTACCAAATGCCCTACCCAACTGGCTAGACAATCATGAAAGTCCCCATCAAAACAAGTCATCGTTGATGACACAGTCCCCACTTGTTAATGGGTGCTTTGATTACAGGTCCTCAGAGAGGATAGAGTCCTCTTCATTAGGTCTGTGATAAAAATACCTTTGAATAAATTCGCTTGATACATGTCTGAGTTGTAGTTCAGGAGATGAAAAAATCGTAATAAAATGGCCACATGGTGGACATATTGGATCGAATCACAAAACAAATCAATGTGCATATGTATGACATAGGTCAATGTCCTTGTACCAATTTTGAATGAAATTGGTTGAGATATGCCTGAGTTATGGCTCTGTACATGAAACAATCGTAACAAAATGGCCGCCTGGCGGCCATATTGGATCGTATCACAAAACAAATTGATGTGCATAGCTATGACATTGGTCAATGTCCTTGTACCAACTTTGAATAAAATCTGTAGAAACATGCCTGAGTTATGGCTCTGTACATGAAAAAATCGTAATAAAATGGCCGCCTGGCGGCCATATTGGATCGTATCACAAAACAAATTGACGTGCATATGTATGACATAAGTCAATGTCCTTGTACCAATTTTGAATGAAATTGGTTGAGATATGCCTGAGTTATGGCTCTGTACATGAAACAATCGTAACAAAATGGCCGCCTGGCGGCCATATTGGATCGTATCACAAAACAAATTGATGTGCATAGCTATGACATTGGTCAATATCCTTGTACCAACTTTGAATAAAATCTGTAGAAACATGCCTGAGTTATGGCTCTGTACATGAAAAAATCGTAATAAAATGGCCGCCTGGCAGCCATATTGGATCGTATCACAAAACAAATTGATGTGCATATGTATGACATAGGTCAATGTCCTTGTACCAATTTTGAATGAAATTGGTTGAGATATGCCTGACTTATGGCTCTGTACATGAAAAAATCGTAACAAAATGGCCGCACGGCGGCCATATTGGATCGTATCACAAAAACAATCGACGTGCATATCTATGACACTGGTCAATGTCCTTGTACCAACTTTGAATAAAATCAGTTGAAACATGCCTGAATTATGGCTCTGTACATGAAAAAATCGTAATAAAATGGCCGCCTGGCAGCCATATTGGATCGTATCACAAAACAAATCGACGTGCATCTGTAGGACATATGAAGTAATCCTTGTACCAAGTTTGAATGAAATCGCTTCAGGCATCTCTGAGATATCTGCGTGAACGGACGGACGGACGGACGCACGCACGCACGCACGGACGCACGGACGCACGCACACACGCACGGACATGACTAAACCTATAAGTCCCCCCGGACGGTGTCCGTGGGGACTAATAAGCAACTGTCCACATTTCCCCTGGACCATGGGTTCATGAAACCTAGCTGAGACAGACAGGGGACAATAAAAGAGGTAATTGTTAAACCTGGTCTAACTAGGTTTCATGGTAAATCCAGTCTAATCCGAGATGGGGCCCCTCTTGCATGAAGGCGCGACTTTGCACAATTTTTAAATATCCGATATTTACAATCTAGTATCGAAGTTTGACATATCGACCATTACGGGACTAGTATTGATACTAGACAATACTAGAATGAACTGCGGTTGTCCCCTGGGAAGCCGGATCTGTGAAATCTCCGATATTTACCCGATATATATCGGCGATTTGGTGACTCTAATATCGATACTAGACGATACTAGATTCAGTCACATCCCAAGTAAACATCCGATATATATCCCAAGTAAACATCCGATATATATCGGAGATTTCACCACCTCACAATTCTGGCCAAACCCGACTTCCAAGGACTGACTCTAGCATTGATACTAGACGATACTAGATTCTGTCAAATCGCAAGTAAATATCCGATATATATCGGAGATTTCACCACCTCACAGTTCTGGCCAAACCCGACTTCCAAGGACTGACTCTAGCATTGATACTAGACGATACTAGATTCTGTCAAATCGCAAGTAAATATCCGATATATATCGGAGATTTCACCACCTCAGAGTTCTGGCCAAGCCCAACTTCCAAGGACTGACTCTAGCATCGATACTAGACGATACTAGATTCTGTCAAATCGCAAGTAAATATCCGATATATATCGGAGATTTCACCACCTCTGGGTTCTGGCCAAGCCCAACTTCCAAGGACTGACTCTAGCATCGATACTAGACGATACTAGATTCTGTCAAATCGCAAGTAAATATCCGATATATATCGGAGATTTCACCACCTCACAGTTCTGGCCAAGCCCAACTTCCAAGGACTGACTCTAGCATCGATACTAGACGATACTAGATTCTGTCAAATCGCAAGTAAATATCCGATATATATCGGAGATTTCACCACCTTACAGTTCTGACCAAGCCCGACTTCAAAGGACTGACTCTAGCTTCGATACTAGACGATACTAGATTCAGTCAAATCGCAAGTAAATATCCGATATATATCGGAGATATCACCACCTCACAATTCTGGCCAAACCCGACTTCCAAGGACTGACTCTAGCATTGATACTAGACGATACTAGATTCTGTCAAATCGCAAGTAAATATCCGATATATATCGGAGATTTCACCACCTTACAGTTCTGGCCAAACCCGATACTGGACGATACTAGAATGACTACTAGACGATACGAGAATGACTTGCCTCGTGTCTCAGCACGCCAGATCTGTGAAATCTCTGATATTTACCCGATATTTTTCGGCGCTTTCGGGACTCTAATATCGATACTAGACGATACTAGAAAGACTTGCCCCTTACCTTGGCACAGCGGATCTGTGAAATCTCCGATATTTACCCGATATTTTTCGGCAATTTGGGGACTCTAATATCGATACTAGACGATACTAGAATGACTTGCCTTGTGCCTCGGCTCGCCGAATCTGTGAAATCTCTGATATTTACCCAATATTTATTGGCGATTTCGGGACTCTAATATCGATACTAGAAGATACTAGATTCTGTCAAATCGCGCGTTAATATGCGATATATATCGGAGATTTCACCACCTCACAGTTCTGGCCAAACCTGATTTCCAAGGACTGACTCTAGCTTCGATACTAGACGATACTAGATTCTGTCAAATCGCAAGTAAATATCCGATATATATCGGAGATTTCACCACCTCACAGTTCTGGCCAAGCCTGACTTCCAAGGACTGACTCTAGCATCGCTACAAGACGATACTAGATTCAGTCAAAGCGCAAGTAAATATCCGATATATATCGGAGATTTCACCACCTCACAGTTCTGGCCAACCCGACTTCCAAGGACTGACTCTAGCATCGATACTAGACGATACTAGATTCTGTCAAATCGCAAGTAAATATCTGATATATATCGGAGATTTCACCACCTCACAGTTCTGGCCAAGCCCGACTTCCAAGGACTGACTCTAGCATCGATACTAGACGATACTAGATTCTGTCAAATCGCAAGTAAATATCCGATTTATATCGGAGATTTCACCACCTTACAGTTCTGGCCAAGCCCGACTTCCAAGGACTGACTCTAGCATCGATACTAGACGATACTAGATTCCGTCAAATCGCAAGTACATATCCGATATATATCGGAGATTTCACCACCTCACAGTTCTGGCCAAACCCGACTACCAAGGACTGACTCTAGCATCGACACTAGACGATACTAGATTCCGTCAAATCGCAAGTAAATATCCGATATATATCGGATATTTCACCACCTCAGAGTTCTGGCCAAGCCCGACTTCTGGCCAAGCCCGACTTCCAAGGACTGACTCTAGCATTGATACTAGACGATACTAGATTCTGTCAAATCGCAAGAAAATATCCGATATATATTGGAGATTTCACCACCTCACAGTTCTGGCCAAGTCCGACTTCCAAGGACTGACTCTAGCATCGATACTAGACGGTAATAGATTCAGTCAAATCGCAAGTAAATATCCGATATATATCGGAGATTTCACCACCTTACAGTTCTGGTCAAACCCGACTTCCAAGGACTGACTCTAGCATCGATACTAGACGATACTAGATTCTGTCAAATCGCAAGTAAATATCCGATATATATCGGAGATTTCACCACCTCACAGTTCTGGCCAAGCCCAACTACCAAGGACTGACTCTATCGTCGATACTAGACGATACTAGATTCAGTCAAATCGCAAGTAAATATCCGATATATATCGGAGATTTCACCACCTTACAGTTCTGGCCAAGCCCGACTTCCAAGGACTGACTCTAGCATTGATACTAGACGATACTAGATTCTGTCAAATCGCAAGTAAATATCCGATATATATCGGAGATTTCACCACCTTACAGTTCTGGCCAAGCCCGACTTCCAAGGACTGACTCTAGCATTGATACTAGACGATACTAGATTCTGTCAAATCGCAAGTAAATATCCGATATATATCGGAGATTTCACCACCTCACAGTTCTGGCCGAGTCCGACTTCCAAGGACTGACTCTAGCATCGATACTAGACGGTACTAGATTCAGTCAAATGGCAAGTAAATATCCGATATATATCGGAGATTTCACCACCTTACAGTTCTGGCCAAACCCCACTTCCAAGGACTGACTCTAGCATCGATACAAGATGATACTAGATTCTGTCAAATCGCAAGTAAATATCCGATATATATCGGAGATTTCACCACCTCACAGTTCTGGCCAAGCCCGACTAACAAGGACTGACTCTATCGTCGATACTAGACGATACTAGATTCAGTCAAATGGCAAGTAAATATCCGATATATATCGGAGATTTCACCACCTTACAGTTCTGGCCAAGCCCGACTTCCAAGGACTGACTCTAGCATTGATACTAGACGATACTAGATTCTGTCAAATCGCAGATTTCACCACCTCACAGTTCTGGCCAAGTCCGACTTCCAAGGACTGACTCTAGCATCGATACTAGACAGTACTAGATTCAGTCAAATCGCAAGTAAATATCCGATATATATCGGAGATTTCACCACCTTACAGTTCTGGCCAAACCCCACTTCCAAGGACTGACTCTAGCATCGATACTAGACGATACTAGATTCTGTCAAATCGCAAGTAAATATCCGATATATATCGGAGATTTCACCACCTCACAGTTCTGGCCAAGCCCGACTATCAAGGACTGACTCTATTGTCGATACTAGACGATACTAGATTCAGTCAAATCGCAAGTAAATATCCGATATATATCGGAGATTTCACCACCTTACAGTTCTGGCCAAGCCCGACTTCCAAGGACTGACTCTAGCATTGATACTAGACGATACTAGATTCTGTCAAATTGCAAGTAAATATCCGATATATATCGGAGATTTCACCACCTCACGATTCAATCTAAGTTCGATATTGTAGAGTCTAGTAGCCGTAAATATCGGATATCATATAAAAGTGCAATGTTGCGGTGTCCTCCCCTCTTGGGAACTCAATTGACTGTTGCATAACACAACTGACTGTCAAAAAGAAGCACTGAATATGTGCAAGCTACAAGCTATTATTACATACTTTCATTCGTTCAATTTCTCGGCTTAAGGACTCTTGAGTTTCTTTACAGCTGGCATGTATGGCACTTTGATTGACTTTTCCGGCACTATGTGTTTTGGAGCTCTCTCACACTCTTTAATGAGGGACCTTGAGAGAATTTTCATGAAGATTTGTTCAAGCTGTGGCTCCCTTGCATGTTTTGTTGGCTTGCTCTCGATGAAATCTCGTCTCAGATTGAGAAGAGCATTGCATATTCGAATTTCCCGGCACATGCATTTACCAGTTGCTGGTGTACACAGGAGCCCTGATTTGTGAGTTGTTTCTTCATCTAACATCCACATGGGAATCTCAATTCTTTCGCCTTGGAAAGTCGGTTTCTGTTGAAATGTAGATACATTGGTTTAATTAAAAGACTACGGTAAAATGTAAATATTGATGAAACCTATGGGCAAAGATTATATGTATGAATTTATAGAGAAATTGCCTTCCTTACTTTTGAATATGTATAATACACTGTACTCTCTCTGGCGTTGCCTTGCAAATTTGCTAAGTGGACAGTTAGCAAAACATTGCAGCATGATCTGACATTACTGACAATTGACATTATGATGGGCTTTGGATATTTGACTTTCAGACAAATATTCCATGGAATTTCAATATTTCATCTTCCATTTTCCTTAAAAATAGGAAGCATGCATTACTTCACAGTACTTAAAACTGTTCACAATTGTAGATACTATACTTTTTATTCTTTGGTTTAAAAGAACAAAAGTTAGCCATTTTTCATGAATTTTTTTTTGATACGAGATACTACTTATATTGTTTGACATGTTGAAAGATACTGAATGAATGGGTGACCATGCATATATTCGACCCCGGTTTTGGACAAGATACATGAAACCATCACGAAAATGAATGAATGGTCATGACCATTAATTCATTTTTGCGATGGCTTCAGTTAATTTGTCTGAAACCGGGGTTGAATATATGCATGGTTACCCATTCATTCAGTATCTTTCAACATGTCAAACAATATGAGTAGTATCTTGCATCAAACAAAATTCATGAAAAATGGCTGATTTTGTCCCTTTAAATTCCCTATTACAGTCTGGCCCTTGAACTTTACAACCTTGACAAAGGTTACATCCTATCTGTCTATATTGACACCAATTATGATATTGTTAATCTTTCCAGCAGGCCATTAAACTTCCACATCATTGATGACGAGTGTCCAAAGAAAGAATATAACGACAGACTGATGGCAATAAACATATTGTTTACCTCTTCATCTGGAGTGTTGATGATATCTATCATTGATATTTTAAGTTTTGGATCTATGAGATTTGCCAACTTTACTGCATGCTCGATAATACTCGTTCTATAGCTGAAAGTGTTGAGAAGGGCTTGACATCTGATTTCTTGGCTTTCATGGCAGCTCTTGCTTCCTCCAAAGTGCTGTATCTTCCTGACTTGTGAAGAAGGCCTAACAAAGCTTGATTGCAAGATACAACCTGAGAACAAAATAAAAAAGATTTAGGAAAACTATTAAGTTTTAAAAATGCCTTTAAAATATTCTCATTATCATAATGTCAATATGAACCCAATGACTACCTATGATAAAAAAAATGGCTTGTTCTAGATGTATGACTTGTCACCAAACTATTTAGGATGCCGTTTTACTTCACCTACTTCTGAGGGACCGTTGATAATAAAAGCTGACGCACAAGAAACGTAATTCCTTCCTTTTACTTGAAATCCCCTCCCTCCCTCCTCAAAACGAAAGTTCTTATGCTAAATCAATTTCATATTATGATGCCGTTTCTGACAAACTCACATGCACCTCTTCAATCGGCACGTCCACAGAAAAATACCGGAAGTGCACATTAATTAACAAGTCATCGTTGATGACACAGTCCCCGCTTGTCTATGTTGTTATAATCTTTGGTGTCTAGAAAGCTGTGGAATTACATTCAGTGTTCTCCACAGCTCAGAAATCACCAGGGGCGGCTAATTTGCAAAACAATGCATCATTTACATATTCTTTTGTTGTGGTAATGTATTCTTTTGTTGGGCTTTTAACATATGAATAGATTTCTTCAAAACTACAGGGGTGGCCCACCCGTCTAAATCCCCTCATGGAGAACCTTGCATTGATGCAATTGGCATCAGGCCTGTGAGTTGCAAACTTATGTTATCTGAGCAACTGTCCATAAATGACGCAGTTCTTCTTTCTGGGGAGTTCAATCATTAAAGGGACAGTAACTGAACTTTTCACTATTTTTGTTACACATCGTGACATATTCATATAAATAATCATACTGAATCATGAAGAATCACCTAATGATCGACCTTGGTGTGTAAACTTTGTCAATTCCTTGTGCCAAAGAATGTCAAATGAATTAGTGAATGGACAAAAATTCAACAGTGTTTAGAATTAGATCCTCGTTAATCAACATTTAATTCAGTTTCACTAGAATCTCACTTGGTTTCCATTATAAGTATTTGCAAAAAGGTTCAAAAGTTCCAGCTACTGTGGTTTTTAAAATTAAAATTCTCAGAAATTCCCCACCTATGAAATTTTGCATGCATTTGAAAGTCATAATGTGTTATCCTTGTACTGTGTATGAACAATTACATTCGAAGAGCCTGTTTGAGCTATTACTCCCTGGACATGAAAAAAAAGTCATTGTTGATGACACAGTCCCCCTTATCCATTTTGTTATACCGGTAATCTTTGGTGTCTAGGTAGCTGTGGAATGACATTGATGCAACGGGTGCATCAGGCCTGTGACTTGCATAATAAAGTAATCTGAGGAACGTTCAATAAAATTGACCCATCTCTGCCGGCAATGACCATTGAAGGAACTTTTGATTTCATCACACATAATGATGCCCTCACTGCCTCTAGTGTCATGATGGCACATACTATACACATGGTTTGGTGGAATTTTAGAAATGGTATGGGATCGGGTATGTTGTTGTAATCAGCCATTTCGGATCATATAATGAAACAAATTAATGTGCACAAGAATGCAGCCATATCACCTTTAAACAAAATCAGTCCATCGAAGGACAGTGACCTATGTTTATGTTTCAAAGACATAAAAAAATCACACCAAAATTGAAATCAAATGGCTGTCTATTGACCATATGGATCATAGCACAAAATCAGTAGACATGCATATGTATGCCATAGTACTTTATCTTTGTACCAAGTCTCAACAACATTGGATAAATGATATTTGCATATGATTAAGCCTCAAAGACATGAAGAAATCCAAAAATGACCATCTGGCAGCGATATTCGGAAAAAATGACAATCTGGCAACCATATTGGAACATGTCACGAAGTATATTGACATGTATATGTATGCCATAGTGCATGATCTTTGTGTCAAGTTTGGACAAAACCGGTGTAATAACCTTTGAATTAAGCTTCAAAGACATGCAAAATTCCAACAAAATGGCAGTTCTGCAGCCATATTGGCTCCTATCGCAAGGTTAATTGATACATGCATATGTAGGCCATAGTGCTTTGTCTTTGTGCCATGTTTGAACAAAATCGGTTCAAGGATGTTTGAGTTATGGTTCAAAGACATGAAAAAATCGCAACGAAATGGCCGCCTCATGCCCATATTGGATCATATCGCAATACAATTCGACATGCATATGTAGGCCATAGTGTTATGCATTTGTGCTAAGTTTGAACAGAATCGGTTCAAGGATGTTTAAGTGAATGGTTCAAAGACACGAAAAATTGCAAACCAAGTGGCCGTCTCATGCCCATATTGGATCAAATCGCGAAATAAATTGATATGCATATATAGGCCATAGTGTTATGCCTTTGTGCCAAGTTTGAACAGAATCGGTTCAAGGATGTTTTAGTTATGGTTCAAAGACACGAAAAATTGCAAACAAAATGGCCACCTCACGCCCATATTGGATCGTATCACAATATAATTCGACATCAGTGTTTCCCCTGGGTTCCAAAATCTTGTAGCAAATTTGGCTAGAAGCCCTAAAAAATTATTCACCAAACCAGATGTTCAATTAGCCAAGCCGATATCACTGATCACAAATGACGTCATTTCTTTCTCATTAATATGCAAAAATAAATATTTGTCTGCATTTTCCGTAAGACTGAAACCCTGTTAGTGCTACTATGGATACTAAAAGTAACACCAATTTATGGTTCAGATTACAAGGTGCCAACATCAGCCACACATACAACATAAAATTTGTCCGAATTCCAAGCGACACTTGTCCAAAGTTAGGCGTATGCAACTATATTCAGTAACAAACCTGAAATAGCTATCGTGGGGCCGCTATCGTGTGATACTGTACATATCGCTACAGACAACGGCACGAAACCTGATTCAGCATACTAGTTTTTTCAAACGAATCAGATATCCATTCTCGTAGCAGTTCGAAAGTAAAATACTCTCAGACTTAAGAAATATGTGCATTTTTTAGACTCCCAATACATTTGCTTTACGCTTGAAGTTTAGCAAGCGAAGCTCAGACAGCGCACAGCGTGTCAATGGCGCTTGGGTCAGGGGTCATCATCAAAGACGTCAGTGTGTATTCACATGCACAGCCAGCTTCAATCATGCCATGGATCTCAATCGCGGAAATCACGGATCATAAATCCAAATGTTCACGTCTATTATGTAAACAGAACCGTAAAATATCAAATATATACCCTTTTGATATGTAGAAACATCATTTTTTGCTCACGTGTTCATACACGTGGGCATATGTCGCAGCGATGTCTGTCTGTCTGTGTGTCTGTGTGTGTGTCTGTCTGTCTGTCTGTCTGTCTGTCTGTCTGTTGGTCCATTATCTCAAAAACGGCTGAACGTATTTCAGTCAAATTTGGTAGACATCTTCAGAATTCAAATGGCTAGAACTGAAAAGGTTTTGGTGGGCGTGGCTTGGATATTAATGAAGTTATGAAAGTTTTAATTTTTCTGTTACGCCGCGTATGACAAGTGAAAACAATCGACTGTTTGAGGGCGCTGTAAAATGTGCTTGTCCAGGTTGGTTGCTCTGGTTTCAACCACGGTCCCTCCGTGTTTCAACCTCGTATTGAACATTAAAAATATGATATTTTATTACTCATTCAACTCACTATTCAAGATAAAATATCGTTTAGCAAATTAGCTTTATCCTTGGTAATTGATTGTTTCCCTCGCTGCTCGATCGCCAGAAATGAGTACATACGTTCTTAGCCCTGCGTACGATGCTGTGTGTTCCGCTACAGCTAATAGCCCCGCTCACCACAGCCCTGCAAAGACCCGTACGTAGAGTTGGTGACTTCAAATCCATTTTTGGACTTGACGTAAAAAGCCAAATTACTGCCGAAATTCAGCGTTCTTGGGCCCAAGTCGTATCCCTGCCTACCTCAGCTACTCGATCGCTTCCAAAAATGCCAGTCTCGTCGATGTCGGCAACTCTCTCGCTAGCCCTGCGTACGTACGCAGTGTACGCTGTGCATTCCCTGTGTGCGTTCCTAACACACAGCGTACACTGCGTACGTACGCAGGGCTAGCGAGAGAGTTGCCGACATCGACGGTTATTTACGAAAAAAGAATAAAAGACTGGCATTTTTGGAAGCGATCGAGTAGCTGAGGTAGGCAGGGATACGACTTGGGCCCAAGAACGCTGAATTTCGGCAGTAATTTGGCTTTTTACGTCAAGTCCAAAAATGGATTTGAAGTCACCAACTCTACGTACGGGTCTTTGCAGGGCTGTGGTGAGCGGGGCTATTAGCTGTAGCGGAACACACAGCATCGTACGCAGGGCTAATACGTTCTCTACCTAGACTCATGGCATGGAAGTGCTGATGAATAATAACTTTGGGTCAAAGGTATTGAAGTGTCCAATCAGGTTCGTGCACAGAGTCCAAGGCCATGACCTACTTCATGTACTTCTGCACTGTTTTGATTTTGCTTCGCCAAGAAACGTATTCGTCATTGTCCATAGAAGTATGTTTGCTCTCTTTTGAGGTTGTTTGTGAAACAAATTCCGGGATAGGCCTTGGAATGCATACGATCGGCATCGCGGCAGTGCATGTAGCTAGCCCTACGAGTATGGCGAGAGTGTCCGGCTTTGGCTACGCCGCCTCCCACCTCCGGTAGGCGGCGTAGCCCCCGGCGTAGCCAAAGCCGGACACTGTCGCCATACTCGTAGGGCTATGCATGTGGCGTACCATGCTTGTGTAACTGCCGAGCTCAACGTGCATTCACGGTTGATACTCGTGTACAATCATGATGTGTTCAATTCTGATGAAGATTCATAAGTCTTACTTTTGCAGTCTTTTTTCCGTACGATAATCCCGACAATACGTGTTACTGTTAGACGAGGTGGCCATTTTATGATAAGTTTCAATACTGCACAGCTACATAGCGTCACTATCGTGTGATCGAGGTACAGCGTTGTTGAACGGGATACAGAAACTCTGCAGAGGGAGCGATCGTTGACATGAACAGTCAATGTACTTCAGCACGTAGTCCGCAGATAGCGGATCGAGAAAATAAACGTGTCCCAGTAAATAACGGAATATTTATGTACATTAACCTGATATTAATCAAATTTCCAGCTCATCGCAAAAAAATGTATTGCAAAGATTAATTTGTCACTGACAAATACTGCACTGTATGGAAAAAACAGTCTGTAGAATAGTTCAACTTCAAGTGGTATTACCCGAGACAAACACTTGTGTTGTCAATTTTGATTTCATTTCATAAACTTCATACTTCACGAGTATCGTGTATTTCAGCCTTTGTGAAGCCATTTTATTGATATTTTCAATTTTTGTCTTGGCTTTGTTGTGGAACATGTTGAATCGTCTCCGTGGACATGTAGGCAAAAGTGTGACGGGGTCGAAGTGACTTGGGTACCTGAGGCCGACCAAAACCAGTGTGAATTACTGGGGTCAAAGCGGACAGCGGCCGGGATGACGTGTTCCCCAAGCGAGCTACCTTCAGAAGTCTGTTTCATCACAAAAAACGTCAACTTTTAAAACCCGTCATTTATTTACTGATGTTATTCTCAGCATCACAAACATATACGCCTCTGCTATGTATCACAGCAAATAGTTATATTTGAGCGCCCCGTAAATGGGATCCTCGTTTTTTTGCGAACCCGGAAGTGTGTCTTGCTCAATGCATTTCCTACCCATAGCGAGGGAAACTGCCCGCGTTCCCATGCTCCCATGCACCCTTTTTCAATGCCAGTGCAACGCCATCTGTGCAAAATTTGTGGTGGTATGCTCCCGTGTGATGGAAAACCTCTCTTATTCTAACAATGACGTAGTTGACTTTGGACTTCGATTTCGTAAATGTGATGTCCATGCAGTGAGTTTGGGTTGGCGCGCTTATAATGCAATCTTCGCCCGCCTGCGGTCCGATATCCCGCATTTATTAGCGATATTTATCTGTTTTGACTTGACCAAAGTTGGCAAAACTTGCTATGTACATTAAAGATACTATGATACAAGATTATTGAAAGTCATTTGACATTTTTTCAGCCAATTCCCATATGCATATTTAATGAACCTTCCAAATTAGGGATATATACTGGCATTTACTTGATAAAATTTGGCGAAACATGCTGTGTACATTGATCATATACCAGGTTATAACAGTATTGAAAGTCATTTTGCATTTTCATGTCAGCTAATTCATAATTTGCATAAATAGCTAACAAGCTTTCACGGTTTGGCATATAGAGCTTGAAGGACTTGACCAAAGGTAATTACACATGCTATATTGTGATACAATGACAGTACTCAAAGAAATTAATTATTTTTATTTCAGCTAATTACATATTTGAATACTTAATGACCTTTAGAATTGATCTGTGGTGAAATTCATTGTGTTGATCATAACACTTTAAATGTAGCAAAGCATGTAGCAAAGGTTCAAACTTGCACATAAATGCAATATATAATGAAACACGTGAGCATTTTCAGTTCATATCTGGTGTTTCACTGACGATCAAGTTAAATGCTCAAATATTGCGACAAGACTTGCGTATTTATTTGCAGGATGTGAACGCGGAACTATAAGGCCGACTCGGTGGACGAGCGAGCGCTTCTCTGAAAGTCTGTATACGATGTCACGTCACAATACATCACGGTCCGTGATACACTGATAATTGTCGCGAATTTATATTTAAGGAAGCCAATTCACACAAGTTTCTAACGCCAGTAAAGGTATTTTCTTGTTGGCAGCAATACACCACGAACATTTTCGCTATTCAGGAGTGCCTTACTATACTCGCTCTACGTTCTAAAAAATGCCATGCGTATGCTTTTGACCATGCATGCCGCTACCTTCCTTTCCAAATTCACGGTCGACTTTCCTACATTGATCATAATTTTTCTTTCCATTTCATAGCTTTACTTGCACTTAGAGTATGTTGTAGGGGTGGTTCCCCCCATATTGGTGGAGCAGCCAAAGTCAAAAAGGAAAGTTTGTCGTTTTGCTTAGTTTCACCGTCACTACGATCCTTCAATTAAATTCAGTGTTGACGATGACATGGCTGTCACTGCACAGAGTTATCTGAGCTGTAGGCACACATTGCGCGTAGTCAAACCCAAAACTTCGCAACATTTTAGTCAACTAGTCATGATATACATGCGGTACTATTGATTTGTGAGTTATTTCGTTACAATTTTATTCATACTGTATGTGTTACAAATAGGATCTCCTGACGCATTAAAGGTCGGGGATGCACAGAGATACGTATAAAGTATTACGTCTCAAGTTGAATGCAGGACATGTGCGCGCGGACAAAGTGATGACGTCATAGTGAAATTTTCGATTCGCAAGTTTGGCTAACTTCTGCCAAAATCTTCTCGCCAAACGCTACTTTTTTCTCGCATTTGCGATTTGGCGAGCGGGCAGCGGAAACACTGGACATGCATATGTAGGCCATAGTGTTATGCCTTTGTGCCAAGTTTGAACATAATCGGGTGAAGGATGTTTGAGTTATGGTTCAAAGACATGAAAAATCGCAAAAATATGGCCACCTTGCGGCCATATTGGATTGTATCGCAAAATAAATCGATGTGCATCTGTAGGTCATAGTGCTATGTCTTTGTGCCAAGTTTGAACAGAATAGGTTCAAGGATGTTTGAGTTATGGTTCAAAGACACGAAAAATCGCAAACAAAATGGCCACCTCACGCCCATATTGGATTGTATCGCAATATAATTCAACATGCATATGTAGGCTATAGTGTTATGCCTTTGTGCCAAGTTTGAACAGAATCGGTTCAAGGATGTTTGAGTTATGGTTCAACGACATGAAAAATCGCAAAAATATGGCCACTTTGCGGCCATATTGGATCGTACCGCAAAATAAATCAATGTGCATCTGTAGGTCATAGTGCTTTGCCTTTGTGCCAAGTTTGAACAGAATCGGTTCAAGGATGTTTGAGTTATGGTTCAAAGACACAAAAATCGCAAACAAAATGGCCGCCTCACGCCCATATTGGATCGTATCGCAACATAAATCTACATGCATATGTAGGCCATAGTGTTATGCCTTTGTGCCAAGTTTGAACAGAACCGGTTCAAGGATGTTTGAGTTATGGTTCAAAGACATGAAAAATCGCAAAAATATGGCCACCTTGCCGCCATATTGAATCATATCGCAAAATAAATCGATGTGCATCTGTAGGTCTTAGTGCTATGCCTTTGTGCCAAGTTTGAACAAAATAAGTTCAGCAGTGTCTGAGAAACGGCTGAGGACGGACGGACGGACGGACGGACGGACGGACGGGACCCAATCTATAAGTCCCCGCCGGTCTTCATCTGCAGGGACCAATAAACTCCACTTTAGTAATTTCACTTTTTAAGACACAGAACATTTTAATGTATTTCGCATGTAGGAAAATGTTTCATGTATATGTTTCACGTTGAAACAGCTTTAAAGTTTTTATTTCACATTTTAATATGTCTTTTCGTTGTCTTTTTTGTCTTGGTATTTTGTGGTCATTCTGTTCTCGATGAACGTGGAGGTAGTATTGCGTTTGATATGTCAAAATGTACAAAATGTCGGTTAATGGCACCGCGTACTGCACTTGTCACTGCAATGTGCAGCTCTATACAGAAAAGTGTATCAATTTCAATTCAAAAATAAAATTGCGACAGCCTTTCTTTTTTAATTCATGTTTGAACTCTTCTTTTCACTCCACAATCCTGCAGTAAATTCAGCTTTGCATTTTTCCCACAAGCTCAAGTGGTCATGGTTTAGAAAACAATAGACAAAAATCCTTATGCAATTTTGACGCACACAAAATGAATGAGCTTTTAACCCCTCTCCCTAAATGAAAGAATTACAAAAAAATGTACATTTGTCATGTGTCAGCTTTTATTATCGACGGCCCCTAATTGTTCATTGTACAATGTTTGACAAAAGAATGTAAAACAGTGTCGCTTATCAATTGCAACAAACAATCTGTCACTGTAAAAAGTTTACACCTGCATGACATTTTTTGGAAAACACAAAGGTCAATACCATTTTTTTGATGGACATTGTTTCACTGCTATGCATCACAAACAAGTTTCAAAAATCAAAGCTCAAAATTTAAAAGATCATATCAGCATCGCTTACATACCAGTACTTCATTTGTGAGATGCTGTTCTGGAGTGAAGTCAAGTAACTTTTATACAAATAAACTTAACAAAAGCATTCAAGGCAACAAAAGAAAAAAAGCCTTTCCCTATTAACCCTAGAGAGCTGGCATCTATTGTGCTCAGCAACTGTATGAAGTCAAGTTTGCCATCTACATTGATTCTACATAATTATATGCTGGAGGCATCTCTCTTTGACCTGTTCCTAGAGAATTTTGAACAATTTTTATGGTAATCATAGTCAACTTTTGTGATAGGCTACTCTCAAACAGCATTGTACTTTGCATTCCAAGCAATCAAATGTAAATATAGATGCCTATTTACTAATATTTGAATGTGTAAGTTATAAAGCAATTTTTACACTCATAAATCTTCATCAAAATAATAAATATTAAACCTGAGGCAGTGATGGCAGCAAAGCACTCTTTGGATAGCAATAGGCAATGATTACTGAATAAGTCTTATGGTCATATGGAATTGATGTATTCTAATCAGGCAGTCATGCACCTGTAAGTGTTCCTTGTAGCCTGCAACATGAGCTTTTACGGCCAAGGTAATCATTTGTCATAATGCAGTAATGTGACTTTATTTAAGTTGTTGCATAGAATAAGTATGTTTAATTGTACCTTTCTCTGCAGTTCATCTTGCAAATTTTGCATATCCTGCCATGCAAAGGAATCCATCACTGGAAAAGCATCAGGATTGTTCCTACAATACAATGGTGCAAGAAAATACCAGAATATTGAATGTGCATGTGTGACAACAAATGTGCTTACTTGTTATTACTAGGTAATGATAATTGTTCTGTGCACTGAGCAGTGAAGGACATGCACATAGACCAAGCTACTACGCTTCATGACCTTTGAACTACTAAAACTTCATGACCTTTGAACTGTGGAAGTACATTGATGGATCAAACTCACATCATAAATTTATAAACGCAGTCCAACAGAAATATTGGGTAGATCTTACTGACTCTAAACTTCCTAAGTTTTTGTTCAGTACCTTGGTAAATTTTACCATGGCTCCAAATATGTTTAATAATTTGTTACCGGAGGTCACCCTGCTAACGTATATCAATGTTATCATATTTAGGGGACAACAGAAATAGTACAAGGATTCCCTTACCATTTACCAATCTTCCCAAACCTTAAGGTAATATGCACCTCGAAAGTGAAAGACTTAAACTTTTGCTCTAACTTTCCTCAAGGAATCGTTCAATCATTCTCTTTCAAAATCATGAATAAAAATAGGGGGTCACTGTGCAAATTTTTGTACTAGAGAAACAAATTACCCAAGATTTACCGATACTAGAAATTCAAAATGGCTGCCATCCCTGTGTTAACTCTATGGAGAAAAATAAAAAATTTTGAATTTCGAAAAACTAAGCCGGTGAAAAGTTTTCTTCCACCAAGAGCTTTAAAATGAACCCCCACATGTGGTATATCAGAAGAGCATTGTAAAAGTTTGAGAGTCCCAATGTCTGTCCCCGAGGTGCGTTCTACCTTAATTAAAGCAAAAACACTGAATACTTTGAAACTACATAAAAGAAAAAACAAACAAGGCTTTATTTTTAATCAACAAAGCTTATATCCTAAGTTTAGACGGCAGAACCAGTAACTTAGATAATCTGCCCTACATCAAGTATCATAATATTTACTAAAAGAAAGTTAAGGTACCGTAGAGTGTGCCTCTGGGACAGATATTCAAACTCCAAAACTTTTAGTATATTCTTTTGGCCTACCACACGAGGGGGCTCATCTTAAAGCTTATGGAGTAATAAAGTTTTCACAAGTATGTTTTGTGAAAATCAAGAATTTTGTTTACTAAAAGCATGCAAAAAGATGACAAAGGGATGGTTGCCATTTTGAATTTCAAATATCTGTAGATACTGGGTGTTTTGTTTCTCTGGTACCAAAATTTGCACAGTGAACCCTAATTTTTAGTCTTGATTTTGAAGGAGAGCCATGGTTGAAAGTTCCCTTCAGAAATATTTGAGCAAAAGTTTAAGTATTTCAGTTTTGAGACACAAACAACCTTAATATAAAGTAAAAACCAACAATCTACAATAAATAATGACACAGCACATCCCTAAACACAGAACTGTATAAAAAATAAATGCTTTAAAACTGTAAGTATAAAAAGAATGTCAAAAGAGAACTCTCTTTGTCACCAAATCAAATTCATATGTTAGTCCTAGCCTCTTTCTAAGTATTGTCTTTTCTTTCCCGATTTCAAATGATTTAACATTGATGACAATTGTACTTACACTCTGAATTGCTCTGCCATCAGTGCAGCTGTAGTCTCTGTTACTGCATAAGTGCTTGCATGTTTGACATCACGGCAGTTTCTGTAAGGCAAACATAACAGCTATTAGTTAGTCAAGAATTCAAACCTGTTGAAGAGGTATGAGGTCATTTAGTATTCAATAATGTAAGAAAAATCAGTATGGATTGATTTCTAAACAAAACCACTGGGGTTTAGAGCTGTACATTACCATTGCAACATTAAAAGTAATAGAATATAGCAGGAACTATATGTTCAAACAATGACTTTTTCAGTTTGGTCAATGTTGAACCAGAAAACAGTGACTTTGCTAATTTGAATACAGTCTCTTCTGTGAATATCACAAAGCAAAATAAATGGTAATTCTAATCTTATATTTCCTCAAACCACTGAAACATCATAAAACTTGAAACAGCTGATGAACTACAGTGAAACACCTGTAAACAAACCCCAATGGTGATACCTTGCTCTGACTCATAATTTTTATTTTCTGCTTTACATAGCCATCCTACTGAATACACATCCTAATGAGTCAAAGAGAAGTACTAAAATGACATTTATTTCTGCAGGATAACTGTTCTGGGGGCATCCCAACATCATTGACCTCAGGCAGTATTTTGGTCTCATACGCATAACAGAAAACCTATTTAATTCTCACTGATTCAAGCAAAATGTACCCTTTAATGTCATTGTTCATAAAATGTGGGCTTCTTTCATCCGGACGTAACATACAAATCTAGTAGGGCTAGAACACCACTGAACTCTCATGGAAAGACATTGTGGACAACTTAAATAAAGTTTTGTCGAGCCAAAACACCAGCCGTTAAGTTTAACCATCTTGATAAATTGTGGAGACATTGTCAATTTCAGTACTGTTCAATAATTACAATTTCTTTAAAATTCAGATCTGGTGAAAATGGTGTTACAGATGTCAAATTTCGCCAACTGCCAGCTTGTAATGAAAACACTATCCCTTAGAGTTATCAATATCATATGAATGGAAGCCATTTTGAATTTCAGATATCAGTAAATTTTTGGTAATTTGTTTCTCTATCACCACCATTTGCACGTTGAACCAAAATTTTGTTCTTGATTTGGTAAGAGAAAGCTTGAAGATTTCTATGATGAAAGTCTAAGCAAAAACAGAAGTATTTCAGTTTCGAGATAGATATTGAAATTGATTCGAATGTTTCTGTATACAAGTCCTTCAGCTCTACCTGTGATAGCTAGTATCACAAAAACTACAAACCATGAGTGATAGGTCTGTCTCCAGTACTTATAGTTTTCAACATTTTATTGGCATATTCATGAAACTTGAGTTCAACCTATTCGTCCATGAGCTTTCAAGATGTTAATATAATAAATCCCTGAAAATCAACAGTAGTTTTCAAACACTTACGGATTATTTGCAAGTAGATTGTAGTATCTGTGTGCAAGATCACGCCTTTGCTCCAAGGCCCTAGGCCACATACAGCTTACCTAAAGAGTGTAAAAAGGTGAAGATAATTTGGAACAACTGTTCATAATAGATCAGGGTTCGCACAAGTGTTGGCAATTCATGGGTCCCCGGAACTCACCCCTGGTGAAAATGTGGGGTCCCTAAATATTTTTGTTAGTCCTACATTTTATGAAACGCAACAGCTCACAAACCAAACTCACAAACACACAAATATATTAACGTAAAATCATGACAATGCATCAAAACGTGATCAAAGCAAGTAGACCACTGTACATACGCTGTAGCCCCACTTCTTACTTGTCAGAAAGTCAGCAGGCAACAAATGTCAAATTTTGAAGAAAGGGGAGTCAAAAGCGTAGATGCAGGCCGACTGCAAAGTAACAATGAGATCAAAGGAGAGATAGAGATCGATCGCCGCAAAGCCGGCCATGTTTGATGCATATGTGTATGATACGAGTCTCAGAGACTCATGCATCAGAAGCAACTTGCATCCAATGCAAGAAGTTTGCGTCCGGTGAGTGGAATTCCACATTAATGCGAGCCCTGATATATATTATATTACCATGCCCTGCCCGTCACATTTTGATTGGTCGAGCTGAACCACATGACTGACCTCAAATACACAGAAATGGTTTGTTTACATGCCAGTGAATATGAATGATAAGATTAACAACTCACATTATTGTAACTTTACAGCTGAAACGTAAATCATAATCAATCACAAAATAAAATGGAGCACTTGTGGGCGAAGATGAAATGCTTTTTTCTGAAAACATCTCTGGATTTGCCAAATTTTTACAGCACGCATGACAGTGCGTCGCGTATTACTCAGTTCTGGGGCCCAGTTGTCGTTCACTTGGGAAATTTTCGCAAATTTTGACAGTTTTCTTTGGTTCATTGATAATGTAATGGAAATAACAGACTCCACCCTGCCCATTAACGTTTATTTATGGCGCGGGCTAGAGGAAAGCCAAAATTAACGAGCTCGGCAAGCCTTGCCCATTAACTTTTGGCTTTCTTCTCACCTTGTCCATAAGTAAACGTATATGGTCAGCGCGTCGCCCGTTATTTCTATATTTAACGCCTCCTTCTATCACATATATCCTGTATTCTGGAGGTGAAGATAATATGGCATCAACTGAACCCCATATTCTGAAAGATGAAGATACTTGACAACAACTGTACATACATGTACCAAGAGATTATCTCACACTGGGAATAACAGAGAGAGAGGGGGGAGAGAAACATACACTCTACCGTATTAACATACCTTGTGGTCTATTTCACTGAGCTGTGGTACAGCATTTCTGTCTCTGTCAATTTTAAGTTCACAAAAGTCAACACCAGTGTTTAGATTATCATCACTAAGATCTGATACCCAGCTTCCCTTCACAAACAACTGACCACTAAACCTGTCATCAAGGAGAAGAGTTCCTGCAAGGGAGCATGTACATATGTCAAGTGCAGTGTGCCCTCTAAGACTATTTTGCGCGCCATGACTCATGAATATTCTCTGTGACGCAAGAAAATTTTCAGTTGAATAGGAAATTATACATTGTGACTCAAGAAAATTTCTCAAATTTTTCAATTGACTCAGACGTTTCATGAAGTCTCTTTTGTTAGAGGGCACACTGGTCAAGTGTGTGATTTGTTTGTCAAATGTGAATGGTTTGTGTCTTACAAGTTGTAATAAACAATTACTGTGATGAATTTCCTTTACTCCAATTCTAACTTGGTATAAAACATACTTCCATTTATATATTCTAGTATTACTAAATAATGAAGCAAATCTGGCTGGCATATCTGGTGTGTGGTCTACAGTGTCCATTGGATCAATAATATCAAAGCCTTTGAAGGCTAATATGGTCACTGTACACAATCTTCATCAGCTGTAACTCTTGAAATTTATTGACCTCAAAATATCTTCTAATTCTCTCCTGGTTTTCTCTGAATTCTATAGTCTGAAGGGATTTGGGATTTTACTGCATTAGAAAACCATTCCTTTGTGAAAATTTGACAAGAAAATTGAAATTCTACCTGCCATTTTTATTTCCCGCCATTTTCTAAAATTGGTATTATTACAAGGGAAACAGAACATACATATATATAGTAAAATGTCACAGTTGAAAACATTCACCCCTACTCATATTGGACTAATATGTAGTTTATGTGTCACTGAAGATTTCAGTGCAGAGATCCACAGTATCCATGGTTTTTGCTTTTTGCATGGGGCTGTGATTTAATGATTGGGTACACATTTAATCGCAATGAAATCTTAATCTTGTTCAAAATTGCACATACAGTCCTAGCGCGTATTAATAATAAGTGTAGACATACACCTAAATTAGCACATTCTCACAAACTTATTTTAGTTTGAAAGTAATATCATAAAAATAATGCTAAAAGATACAGCTAGTGGGGCTTTAATATTTTCACCTAACAGTGTTTACCCTTCAGAGGTCCTACCTTGTCATATAAACACTAGCATTGTATCTAAAATATATTGTATCTAAAAGGTTGCACTATCAATCATTCATGGAGAAACAGAAACAAGTGAAACTTGCGTTTAGTATAGAGGGACATTGTTGACTTACCAATTTCTGTTTGAACTGAATCTGACGGCGGATTCAAAAATAAAAATCTGTTTCGACAGATCTTGAATTTTTCAGGATGAAGTGGATAGATTGATACTAGTGTATCACCTTCACCCAATTTGAACTGTTCACTGTGAAGAAATGTGAAACAAAACATATTTGTTTGTTACTGGTACATATATTAACTTCTTACATGTACAATTTTTTATTATCTGAGGGCACCATCAATGAAAAATTATAATGTTGTGACCCCATCACCCAATCCCAATATCAATATCAATAATTCTCAATTATTTAATTATGAAAATTCTATGTTGATTTTTATCATAACTTAAATAGGATATCCCTATGGATTAGCAGATTGAATTTCAAAGCTTTTAAGTTTTAGACCAATGGTATAGAGAAAGCCATGTTTTACAAAAATACCGTCAATGACGCTGTACCTTCTCTAATGTGTGGCCAGGTCAGGTAATTGGTTGTTGGCATGGAGTTATTGGTAAATAGTTGATGATGTAGGGGCATGAGGTGAGATATGGACCCAAAGAACCCAAAAGATGATTAAATACATCAATCAAAAAAAATTCTAAGCTACAGTATAAACTGCCTAAAGATAGTTCAGTGTGGAAAAAAGGTTAAATAATTCAGAAATAAGAATTAACAGTCCAAAATAGTAATGACGCACTTCCCTACTGACCTGAGTGCATGTGAAATACACAACCTGGCATCTGTAAATTAAATGTATACCAAGTGATCATTTTAAGTCACTTTTAACTGTTTTTAAGGGATATTCCAAAGAGTCCTGTGGAAATGATGAAAAACGCTTATCTGGTCTTGTGTTTGTAAAACCTCATGGCTGATAATTGTCATAGTATTCAAAAGAAATTGAAAGTGAAGAAATTACTGTTTTTAATAGGCATATTTTCCTTGAAATACATGACCGTGTAAAGAATATATGCTAAAAGTGTTTAAGAGTAAATTTCTTTTCAAAAAATAATTTAATCTGTGACCAAAGGATTTTTATTCTTTGAGTTTACAAATTCAAACATTGCAATTTGTTCAATCATCTTGTGCAGTGCAAAATTTATAAAATGACTGAAAAATAAAAAAAATTAGCAGAATTACAGTCTTTGTGATGTAAAATCATGGGTTGACATCACGATAATTGTTAATCTGTTCGAAGTACTTTCTATAATATCAGACGCATATTTTTTCAGTGTATTTTGCTAAAAATAGTTTTTTTGTGCAGATCCAATTTTCATTAAATTTGTTCCCAAAGAAACAAATCGGTTGCGTTCACCTTTTAACATGACAAGCAGTCATATGATGAACTTAAAAAGTTGGGTGAGAAAGTAGTGTAAATCTATGCAGATTTATGCAAATCACCTGATTTCTCAGCCTCTTTTTGCTGCCCTTTCTGACATTTCAACAAAAAATTTAATTCCACTCTAGTTTGATCAAATTTGTGGCGTGAAGTATTCACACTATGTCCTTTTTAAAAACTGTACAACAAAACAACCATTTTGTTCTGCAAAAAAGCTCTTCTATTTTGAATGAGAGACATTTCAATTTTGCTTATCACACTTTTTTTCATTTTTTTTCAATGTCAATCTTTAAACCCCTGCCATTTAGGCATAATAATAGATAACATGAAAGAAATTGTTGATTTTTTCCTGCATATACCTTAGTTTCAAATGAGATATTAAATTTCATAAAGTAGTATAAAGTTTTTACACAAAAGCCAGGTTACAAAGTTCCTTATGGAGACACCTTTGAACAATGGCTTTTGACACATAGACTTATGGACATTATCATATGCGGAAACATGGATACAGTCAATTCTATAAACCTCTGAAAGGACTGAAACTGTTGCCTGGTTAATGTTATGAATAAAACAACAGGTCTCATACCTTGTCATTTGATTTTGTTGGTTGAATGGTAATTCCTCTGAAATGGAATAAGGAAAATTATCATTTACAGATCAAAAACATAACATGGGGGTATCACTTCACCATTCTAAGTTGATAGTTACATTTTTAGTACTAACATAATTAACTCAGAAATATAGGTAGATGACAAGTGCAGAACCTTTTCATTCATTTTGTTTTCATTTCAAAAGCCTCACTTTGGCTTTATGCGGATACATGTTGTTTACATCTATTCACAACATGACTTCAACAATATACTACTAAAATCAAAATATTGGTTTCTGGTAACTAGATCACTATTACTAATTCTTGTGAAGAAATTATTGATAATGTCTAAGGAGTTTTTTAAAAAGTTTGAAAAGTTTGAAATGGGATGCAGTGTCCATCTTCCTCTCTTTTTGTGTTAGTTATTGTTAACTGGGAAGATTTCCAAATTTAATAAAAAGAACAACTTAAATATAAATACTCGAATATAACATAATTTATGAAATTACTGAGAAATTCACACCTGGTTTTGTCACAAACACTGCAAGTCCCTTTTCATTTTCAAAGTGCTCATATGGATGAAGAACAAACTGCCATCCTTCCCGGTTTGTCTCCATAGTAACCTGCACATTTTTCCGGACTAATGCAAGAGCACCTATTTTCAAGCCTTCACCAAACTGTCCAATCACATCTTTGTGTCTGGAATGACTTGAGTAGCCCAACAGTAGTATCTTCTTTTCAAGTGCAGTCCTATGATTGATGAGATTCAATCTTTGTTGTAGAGCATTGTACTGAAGGTACCCAAAAACTTCAGGTGGTTTTGACTTTGAAGAAACTACTGCCTGATAGATCACTTCATCGCCTTCTTCAATTAACTGAAATAGACAATGGCACATTCATATGATTTAAAAGAAGATGTGGGTGTATTGAAGCAGTATAGCCAACACTATCACAACCAAAGAAATTTTAAAGAATCTATTATAAGAGAACCGTTTTAAAGCTGCAATTTTCAATCCAAGGTTCTCGCATTAGTGGAGTTCTCCTCCCAGTCAAACACTTGGCCAGTATGATGTTTGATTGGCTTAACATTAATTACAAAAACTGATCTCAACCTTACTGATCTCAACCTTTTGTCACCTTTTGCATGGCGTTTGATTAACGGTTGGTTCAAATCGCCAACGGTCATTGATTCATCACCACCAACGCTTGAATTTCCTAAAAAATTGTCTCTTTTTAACTTAAAGTTAAAAACATTGGAAAATCACCTGTACATACATTTACTACATGAACATGCCAATTATATAATTTACATAAACAGATACAGAGATATTAACACCTTCAAGACATATGTACATGTAGCAATGATTTTTCATAAAAGCAAAGTGTTACAACTATAAACTGTAGTCTCTACTCACCACTTTGAATTCAACTTTTGTAAGTGAAGCAAAGAATTCCTGCTTGGCAGCTTGTTCACTGGCATCATAAATACCATCATGCCAGTTTTGGATTAACTCACGAACACCTTCCCATGTTCCCCAAGATTCAGCATATTTTTGTGTAAGATTAAGTAATAAAACATTTTTGTGTGGGCTGGTCAAAACTTTGTAGTTGTTTTCATAGGGTTCATCTGTATCCATGTATTCGGTTTGTCTCAAGCCTGCCATGATAAGTTTTTCTTCAACGTTGTGACTTGTCGTTATGTATATTCAATTCTGGTGATGAGGACAGTTCTGCTGATGGAGAAAGAAGAGAAACAATTGAACATTTACAGATGCCGGTACATATGTGTTGCCAAGCCAAATGCTGGTCAATTTAACAAACTCTCATGGGTGGAATGATTGAGATTCACAATGGCGGCGGATACGAACGCTTCCCTCACATAGAGAGAGAAAAGTGGGCTTTGAGTAAGTTTACAAGCGCAGCTGAGCACATTGTGTACCTAGGCGAGGTGGGTGTGCATGCTTAAAAATTAAGATTCAAGTTTGCGATTAAAAATCAGCTGTTTTTGGTGGAGAAACTTTGCGTCGCAAATCTGAGGAGCTGCCAACAGTTTTCTGGCAGCGAAGCCGGGCTGTGGTGAGAGGCCTGTAGCTGGTAATATGTACACAGCCCAGCCACGCAGAGCTAGGTGAAAGCCAGTACCCTCATGCATGTTGCGTACCACAAGAAAAGCCAAACCATTGACCCTCCTAAAAATGTCCAATGGCAAATGTCGAAGCGACTAATTCTGTACTCAAACTCAGTCTCACGTCCATGGTCTGAAGTGAAGTCAACCGCAAGTCAGTGGTATGAAAGTGTGTACGGACTCCGGAAGAGTGCTAGTCAAATTTGTGAACATCAGTGTTGAAATAATATCAAAAACTCCTTGGAGATGGAAACGCATCAACATCACATTGCAAGCAAAGTTCTTAATCAACTGGCCCCGTCCTCTGGTCAGTCATCAGAACGGCGTTAATACACCATATGACTGTTTCAATCCAGAGACATTACTCCTACCGGTATACTAAGATTTTCTTATTTGTTCTAAAGCATGTCTAAATGAAACAATGGAGAAACAAAGAACCTTTGGCCAAAGAAATGTCTTTCACTCCAGCCAGGGTCTATGTTTCGATCCTGGCTTCGTCCAAACAAAAATGTTCTGCAGTGCCAGTATAGCATGCATGTCTAAGGGATATATACAGGCTTGTGTCTTCAACCGTACAATGCAAAATTGTAGAGATAAACGATATGTTCGTTTTGTGACATGAATGTTATGGTTGCCACAGCAATTATTTATCACGAACAATTTCCTGCGATCGTTGTTTGTGTTTGCATAGGGGTTTTGGTTTCCATAAAGAGCACTGTCAGAAAGTATAAGTGCCATATGAGTGACTTGAATTGGGAAAACTTGTCTCTGTCACTGCAATGAACTCACTTCTGGTTTGAAACTGATACAAATAATTACTTGAGGCACGAAGAAATCTCAAATTCAATAACATTCAAACAGATCTTGTGTGTTGAGAGGTAACTCTAATCACGAGCAGTATCCATTGACACTATGTGGCTCAGTGCCACAATGATGTCACTGAGATGCTAAACTGCACTCTGTTCTGTTCGAGTGCGGTTTCAAAGTTCAACAAGTGATCACTTTGTGTTTGTGAAAAAACCAACAGAATGGCAAGAAAATGATTTAGGGTTAATCATAGACAGTAGAGAAGTTTCTCTACTGTCTAGGGGTAAATCAAGATTTGCTAACAATAAAATGCAAAGAACATTTAACTTTGAACCTGTTTCACTATCATCACAGCAATCTGACATCATTTTAGTTTTATCATAGACCCAATTGGGTACATGTATATGGTTCTATTTCTGTTTCACAGTCCGAGTCATTCAATAATGAAATCAAACTTACAAGCAATGCCCTGTTCAGTTTCACTATTTTGCAGCAGTTTGTAAGACGTGCATTTATTTTATGCGTGTGCTCCTCGATATCCATTGTGCTTGAATTAGTATGTAGGTCACAGGCCACTCACATTCTAGCTCTAGGTTGAGAGTACATATGAATAGTAACATTAGTTACGTGCTGGGGTTCAATCATGGCAGTTGGTTCAAATCGCGCAGATGCCCCTACAAACATTGAACCTTGCCATAAACAGCAAGGAGGTGGTTTAAACGTATCCTTGAAAGCTATCCACGGTCACCATTTTGGGGATTTTAGTCATCGAAGAAGTGAAAAAAGTCAAAAGAGAGCAATAACATCCCTTTAAACGAAACCTGGTAGAGATCTTCAACTTTAAGTACTGTACCATGACCATTAAATGCTACCGTATTCCTCCGATTATAAGACCCCGCTCAAGTATAAGACCCTCCCCCACTTTTGGAGGATTTTCAAAAATGCTATACCGGTACATCCGTGTATAAGACCCCTCCTAGTTCAAAAAGCCAACAAATCACAACTCAAAAATTGACGATAGTATGACTTACACTATCACAAATACGAAGTTGTTGCTGACTGGCCGACTAACTGGTCAACTAAGGATTTACAAGAGCGTGCACATTTACAAACAGGGTAGCTCACTGCTAATTGACACTTTCAAGGTCGTTTGGCCTTTGTTTGAGCATATTGAAAAGCTGTAATGGAGATACTATTTGTTAGGCAGGGTGTGTAAGCATCTTGAGCATAGTGTTGTAAATAATTAGTGGTTAAAATTTCCAGTTTAAGACCTAGAAAAATCATTTAAGATGCTAAAATGATGTGACATTAACATTTGTTTACTGGAATGGCAGGCAAAACTAAATTTTGTCCCTGTACTTTTCTTTCTGTATCATCAGTTGATGATCTTCTGTGGCCCCTGCTCAATATAATAGTTGCGCCAGCGGCTTACTGACTAGGCATGCGCTTATTCATAATATACTATGCGACTAACCGGAAGTGTATCCTACCTTCATGGGCGCCGCCATGTTTTTTGAGTACTCGTAAATAAAAAAATTTATACAAAACGTGCAAATTATTATTTTATAACATGCCATTTATAAAATATATCTTTTGTTAGCCAGTTAGTGTTATTATCCACCTTGTCGCCGATACAAATTATCGTTAATATCACGCATAAAGAGTAGAAAATTGGAGAAAACTGTCGTGCATATGAACGGGGGCATACGCAAAGAATGCTGGGATTGAATTTTAGAAAAGCGCCCCCTGTGTCAATAACTAGATTCAAAAATTGCCAGACGGAACGCTCTAGTTTTCAGCTTGCAAGTGGAAGGTGGGCAGTGCGGTTACCATTGCAATGGTAACGATGGCATAATACGTCCCTTGTTTAACACAATAGGCTGTTTGATGGTAAAAATTGTCAATTTTTGTTCAACATTTTTACACATTACAGAAAATCTATTCCTGCACTGCTGCAGAGTTTGACGTCATGTACGTCAGTGTACGTACGTGAACTGTTTTCATCAGAGGGAAAGTGGGCATAGTTGTCACATAAACGTATATGAAGTAACAATTAATTATATTTTATCATGAATTAATACAAATAACATTGCCAATCTTAACCCCTGGCGCAACACCAAGGGCTGAGCCCTATATAATATTAGAATAGTCTACATGCAATGACCCCATATTACTTTGCTGCATGCTGCAAGCTGATCCACGATGTATGTGTTACCATTTCATGCACGGGTTTATTGTTTGTAACTAACAGTTTCCACCTTGGATCATGAATTCTTACCATTGACTACCATGAATTCATTGCATTATTTGACTCGACACAGACCTTAGCTTGAAAGAAAGGTTGGTTATTTTTACATGCAGCAAATGCATGTATTACCGTATATATGCCATGAGTTAACTGCATAATGCCAAGCCGGTGAATACATGTCATGATTGACTTTCTGTTATGAATTGTCTCCGTCTTTCAAGAACTGTTTCAAAGTTTTATGTCACCTCACGAGTGATTTGATCAGACAGGGATTGTTTGAACAGTTGAAATTTAACAGCGATTAACAAGACAACACGTCAGTTAGGTAGGGAAGTCATTAATCTGTGTTTTATCCTTGAAGGAACGGTTGCCATCATGTATTTTCGACTTCGTGTATTCTCGAGAATAATTTGTTAGATGTTGCTCATATAAGTAAGCTTTAATATGTACTGCCAAAAAATGTGTGAAAGTCTAGAGTAATGCTGAATTGACACGAATAAGCATAAATTAGCAGTGTTAGTTCAAAACATGGGATGGCTCGATTATGAGACCCCATTGATAATTACAACCATTTTATGTTGCTGACCCTGGGTCTTAAATAGGAATACGGTAATTTGCATATTCAATGACCTATCCTAGTAACTAAGTAAGTGTGATATGTCTAGAAATACTGCATCGAATTTGATGAAAAGTGTTGTAATAGCAGGCAAACACATTTTGCGGTATCAGGTCTCGTTATTGCTAATTTGCATATTTAATGAACATTCCTTATTAAAATATGTCTAGAAATACTGCATCAAATTTGATGAAAAGTGTTGTAATAGCAGGCAAACACATTTTGCGGTATCAGGTCTCGTTATTGCTAATTTGCATATTTAATGAACATTCCTTATTAAAATGTCTAGAAATACTGCATCAAATTTGATGAAACATGGTACAGATGTTGAATCCTAAGTGCTGCAACAGCATGCCTGCAAACACATGTGGCAGTATCATAATTTGCATATTTAGCAAGTTTTCTTAATTAGCATGAAAGGTCCAGAAATACTGCAGCACATTTGATGAAACTTTGTACAGATGTTCAACTTATAGAATGCAATGACATTAAGCAACATCCTATGGATTAATTACTGAGTTAGTAACCTTTCACAGGGCTCAAAATACTTTTTTCAATCACCTGTCCCCTTGACAAATTAAAATAAGAAGTATCTGTCCCAGCCAAAAAATGCCTGTCCACAAAAAATAGTTCTGTTATGTTCTTAGAAAATGTACAACATTAAACTCACAAGAGACAAACAGTCAAAAACAAATCAAATAAAAGTTATTTTGTATAACACCTCTTTTGATAGGTTGGCAACCATATTAAAAAGTCTCAATCTCTATGTTCTACGATAGCTAATATTACTGGGAAAATGTTAATTATGTTGAGTGACACCATTCATTTTTAACTTGGAATATTCAAATATGACTGCCTCCTTATCAACAGTATTGAAATGATCATTGATCCTTTTCATTTTGTTTTTGACGTTTGAATGTCCAGATCATGGTTTTGAAATTTTCTAAAGTTACATGGATTGCAATTTTCACATACCGTATTTCATAAGGAAAAAGATTCTGATTGAGGACTGAAATTCCACCTGAACTTTTGCGCTCTGTTTCATAATTAGGGTGGCACTCCATATTTGGTTTACATTTTCACCTTCACGGTATGGACCAACCCTATTGTTATCACATAAAATTTGGTCTCTAAACAGGGAAAGACTGTTTGTAATTAGTGATCTATATCCTGAATGATATGCACTAAAGATGATGACACTTGCCGCAGATGTTGATCATACAAAGATGTAACTACAGTCAAGAAAGGCACTAGCGAAAATATGGACATTTTGGTTCAGGGCGTTCTGATCTTTTTTTATGTCAAGAGCCTTTACTCAGATATGCCTGACCAGTTTCTTGCAGATTAATTGAATCTTGACATTTGATCAGAAGTGCCAACTTGCTAAAAGGACATAATCCTCTTCTTGTTTATAATCCAATACAATGTGGGCACCAGTCACAGATAGATCTTTGGTACCCTCACTTCTTTTTTCATGTAGATCACATTGACTTGAATTTAGTTACCCGGTACTTCCACTGACTAATTACAAATTACAAGCAGGGAATATGTCTTGTTCTTCCTGCAAGTCATGTCAGTATATTAAGAGGAAGGCCAGGGAAGTGAATTAACACACCTTATTTAATGTCAAATCAGAAACTGCCATCAAACCCAGTGCACAAACAATCTATAAACTGTTAACATTTGACAGGGGTCAGTTGGGGGCAACCAAGACTGAGTAATAATTAACCAGAATGTATGGGTTTATGGTAGCAACACCCAAAATACAGCACACACACTCATTTACAATTATAGCAAGACTTCTATTTGCACAGACCGTTCGTTTAAATTCATTTTTCAACAATGCCAGATACACATCGATGCCCAAATGTTACAACAAACATCGTAAACGTCTCATTTTCTATACATGAACAGACATGGAGTGTAGTGTACATTTACAAGGACACATGTTTACCCAGCATGTTACAATGTACAGTCCCTACTCACCAAGAAAAGGTTAACTCTACAGCGGTGCTTTAACATATCATGCATATGCTATGATATTAACGCACCTGCCATCTCAAGCTAGTCAGATACAAGAGTATATGAGTGTGTTTCATTCCACATTAGAACAATGGCTTCCATGAATATTATTACAAATGTACCAAATAGTACATGTGCTTTCTCACAAATGACTTCCAATATTGATATAACCTGGTATAATCATCAATGTACATAGCATGTTATGCCAATTTTGATCAAATAAATCTAAGTATATATCCCTAATTAGGAAAGTTCATTAAATACACAAATTAGGAATTGGCTGAAGCAAAAATGCTTAATGCCTTTCAATAATGTTAGCCTACATAATAGTATCTTTAATGTACATAGCAAGTTTCATCAATTTTGGTCATGTAAATTCAAATATATATCCCTAATTTCAAAAATTCATTAAATATGCAAATTAGGAGCTGGATGAAGTAAAAATGCTTAATGACTTTCAATAATGTCGTATCATAGTATCTTTAATGTACATAGCAAGTTTCGTCAACTTTGGTCTTGTCAATACAGATAAATATCCCTGATTATGAAAGTTCATTAAATATGCAAATACGGAATGGGCTAAACTTCAAATGCTTAATGACTTTCAATAATGTTCTATCATAGTATCTTTAATGTACATAGCCAGTTTCATCAACTTTGGTCTCGTCAATTCAGATAAATACCCCTAATTAGGAAAGATCATAAAATATGCAAATTAGGAATTGGCTGATGTAAAAAAGCTTAGTGACATTTAATAATATTCTATCATAGTATCTTTAATGTACAAAGCAAGTTTCATCAATTTTGGTCATGTAACTTCAAATATATAGCCTTAATTTCAAAAGGTCATTAAATATGCAAATTAGGATTTGGATGAAGTAAAATGTTTAAGACTTTCAATAACGTTAAATCATAGTATCTTCAATATGCATACCAAGTTTCATCAATTTTGATCGAGTAAATCCAGATGTATACTCCTAATTAGGAAATGTCATTAAACATGCAAATTAGTAATTATCTTTCATGTCACCCCTTAATATCTTTCAAAGCTTATATATCTTGGAGTGATCAACATTTGTAGCGAATCTCATCAAATTGTGTGCAGTCGTTGTCAATATATATCAGTTTTTTCTAAAATCATTAATTATGCAAATTAGCAAAAAGTAAGCAAGCCACACCCACCAAAAACTAATCAGTTCTTGCCATTTGCAAACTGAATCTATGTACCAGATTTGATTCTGATCTGATGAGCCGTTTTTGAGATATTGAGTACACAGACAGACAGACGGACAGACAGACACACAGACAGACAGACATCGCTGCGACATATGCCCACGTGTGTCAACACGTGAGCAAAAAATTCTTAATATGAGTCACTCTGCACTTAAAACCACCTTAGTTACACATTAATATTTAGATATTCACCTCATATCATTCTCAACCATCAAGCATGAACAAATTTGCATTTTGCAAACTAGAATATATGTACAAATTGTCATTATAATTGTCCTGTTTTAAAGTAGCCTTTCTATAATGGTAGTATAAGGCTAGTCTCGGACATTGAAATCAACATTGATACATGCATGCATGCTAGCAAATTTTGGCATTGTGCCACCTAATAATATTCACAATGTAGACCAGAAGGGTAACTCTGACAGGATTGAAAACAAGTTAATGTTTGACTTGACAAGTACATTTTTTCATTCAGTGGCAAACAGTGCTTGCACAATGACTTGCTATAACAGAGACCAACGCACCATTTTGATAGCCCAGAGAGTACAATATACCAGAAAAAAATATTATTCAGTGAATATTCTTTGCTGTAATGTGGTGGACACCTTGCTCTGTGCAAGTCTGAAGATTCTTTGATTATAGACCCTAAGGAATGTTTGGCTTATTTTCTAGCATAGTTTTGGAGCAATGCCAATATATACAAAAATATTTCATTACATTACATATTAAACTATATGAAAAAATGAAATTTTGTTGTTTGTGTGTGTGTGTGTGTGTGTGTGTGTGTGTGTGTGTGTGTGTGTGTGAATATATGCATACACACATACATATTACATGCCAAACTAAATATTATGACACAAATATGTAATTACAATTTTTTGCATACACTGTCCTTAATCAAATTTAACATTATGTCCATATTAAGGGACTGTTCAGAATTTACTTTAAGGGGAGGCGGGAGGATTTTCTACTTCCCTGAACTTTTTATCCATGCCTCCTCCCCCTTGTAAATTATGGAGAAAATTATGGAGAAAATCTATGGCCCCCTCATATTTCATGGGTTTTTCCCATGGCCCCCTCCCAATATATACTGTATGCATACACACTAAGATACATACAGTCAGACAAGTTTATCACACTTTGCAGGACCAGTACACTTGTCATTTAATCAATGATATAACAAAGCATTTCAAAGTTACAATCAGGTGGCTATAAAAAGTTGGGGTTTTTTTGCAGGGACTGCAAGTGGCACATTTTTGGGAAGGCTAGTAATAAACAAATCAGGTTGAAAATTTCTGAAGAAAAGTTAATTATTAAAAATGAATACTTCTTTGTTATGTCCCCTGTAAATGATCCATTTTATACCCTTTTATTTGATTACTGCGACCATTAGTTTGTCCCAGACGTTGTTATATCAGTTACAGCTCTATATCAAACACTTTGATTGTAAAATTAATAATGCCAAGTTGTTGTTTTATCATAACATACTAGTGGCAAGTACTAAGAGGAAGAAATAATATACAAATAATATACAAGGCAGGGTGTGTTCACTGACTCGATAAGTTGTCTCACTTTTTTCTTCAGTACTCTCCCTTAGGTAGAAATGGATTGAAAAAGTTGGCAAATGTTTGACTGTGGCAGGTACAGACTTGTAAGGTTGGAGACTACCCAATACCAAGAATATTGGCCATTTTTTCATCCTCACCCTTCCAGCTACAACAAATGTAATCTCTAGAAAAATACAGCAATGGCTGATTTGCATAAAGATGGCGATGACGTCACGGCCGCAATGCATTGTTGTCCTCAGGGGTACAAGGCGTTGCTAGGGTAGCCATTTGTAAACTTTTACATACATATTCATAAGCAAACATGTCGTCTGCAATCCCTGGTACAAACTTAAATGGTCGCAAACCTGAAGAATTGACCATTCCAGAATTGAAGAGGTGGCTCAGATGCAGGAAAGGTGCAAGTCTACGAGGGAACAAGCGAGAACTTGTTGAAAGGTAATTAAAATTTCATAAAAGTTGATTTTTACAACTTGCAGCTTTTGAAGTCTCGTGTAGGCTACGTGTGGTTCAATAAAGCAAAGAGCAATTCGTCGCTAAAGAAATATGAACAGAATTTTTTTCAAATAGTAAGGAAACATCAAATTTCCTAAATCTATTTATTCAACGACAAAAAACCTAATAGGTACGATAAATATTATGGATCTATGTACATTTGCTGACTAAGTCGGCACGGTGAAATACGTTGCGATAGAGACTTGCAAGCGGCAACAAGCAGTCAGGATCCGCAGATAGATAACTACACTGACGCGAACCTTCGTAACGTCACGACTTTGTGTGTAGTATCGATGAAAATACCATACTCCCTCCCTCCCCATCACTGAATCCAACTGCATAATAGTACGAAGTATAATTGAACGTGAAAAGTGAGGATGTGTTTGCATATTGGAAGAGCCATAGAAACTTTCCGCCGACGACGGCGCATGTCCGAAAAACTTATACAAGCGACCTAGCGGCCGATATAGCTCCGCTGTGTTTATGTAGAGAATAACTATTTTTGACACATGTTGATGAAGAAGGGTGGAAATCTTTGATAGCTCGATGCAGTGGCCAGAAAAAAGTGGCTAAAATAAGCTGCAAAAATACGCAATTGAAGATTTCATCATACTTTGAATGTATCACATAGGATCATCCCAAAGAGCATGTCAACCAAAGCTATCTGATGAGTAGTTTTTGAGAATAAATTTTTTGACCAAAAATGGCAACAATTGCCCCCAAAAGTAAAAATTGCAGATTTCATCATAATTTCAAAAGATCAAATTTAGTTCATTAGTACTTTTTTGAAACGCATTTTTTGACCAAAAATAGGAAGAATTGCCCCAAAAATTCAAAATTGCAGATTTCATCATTATTTCAATAAATATCATTAAGTTCATCTATGGAAACCTGTATACCAAATTTCAAAGCTATCAGATGAGTAGTTTTGAATATACACATTTTTTGACCAAAAATGGCAAAAATTGCCCCAAAAATACAAAATTACAGATTTCATCAGAAATTCAATATATATTACTTAGCTCATCTGTAGAAACCTGTATACCAAATTTCAAAGCTATCAGACCAGTACTTTTTGAGAAACACATGTTTTGACCAAAAATGGCAAAAATTGCCCAAAATTACAAAATTGCAGATTTCATCATAATTTCAATAATTATCATTTAGTTTATCTGTAGGAACCTGTACACCAAATTTCAAAGCTATCGGATGAGTACTTTGGAAATACACATTTTTTGACCAAAACTGGTAAAAATTGCCCCAAAATTACAAAATTGTAGATTTCATCATAATTTCAATAACTATCATATAGTTAATCTGTAGGAACCTGTATACCAAATTTCAAAGCTATCGGATGAGTAGTTTTGGAAATACACATTTTTTGACCAAAAATGGCAAAAATTGCCCTTAAAATACAAAATTACAGATTTCATCAGAAATTCAATACATATTACTTAGTTCATCGATAGAAACCTGTATACCAAATTTCAAAACTATCAGACCAGTACTTTTTGAGAAATAAAGTACTTTTTGAGAAATAATTTTTTGACAAAAATGGCAAAAATTGCCTTAAAAATGCAAATTTGCATATTTCTGCACAATTTGAACAAATCTGATATAGATCATCCCTAGGGACCTATGTACCAAATATCAAAGCTATCTGACTGGCAGTTTTGAAGAAGAAGATTTTTAAAGATTTTTTTACCAGAAATGACAAAAATTGCCTTAAAAATACAAATATGCAAATTTCGCCACGATTTGAAGAAATCTGACTGAAGTCACCCTAAGCAAACTGCATAACAAATTTCAAAGCATCGGACAAGCGGTTTCAGAGAAGGAGATTTTTTTACCAAAAACACCAAAAAATGCCCCAAAAATACAAATATGCAAATTTCACCACGATTTGAACAAACTGAAGTGAGGTCACCTTAAGTGAACTGCATATAAAATTTCAAAGCAATTGGACTTGCGGTTTCAGAGGAGAAGGCAATTGTTGACGGACGACGACGGACGACGGACGACGACGACGACGGACGACGACGGACGACGACGGAAAATCAACCTATTTGATAAGCTCCGCGTCGCTGACAGCGGAGCTAAAAATGGCGACAATGCAGTGTCTCCACTTCGTCTTGATTTCGTAGCTAGTTTGAATTTCGGAAATATCCGCCTTAAACCAGGATATCATCGAAACGACTGGATATCATCGAAACGACTGGCATCGGATACCAAATATGTTGCTTTATACCGCTAGTGATATGCTTTCAGTTTGGTCTTTCATTGATAACTTGGTTAGCCAAGTCACTAGTCTGAGTCAGACTCAGAGTGTAATGTCTGGATTACGAAGCTATGCAGACTCATTGAAGCTAAGTATTTCTTTCTGTTTATCAAAGACAGACATTGGTCACGTCCAGTATTACATGTAATGCATCTTTGGCAGTGGTATCTCAACAGAAATCTGTAATTTCCGTAAATGTCGCGTCATCATGCACGGTAGAAATTGCGCACTCAATGGCCATGGTGCGTGGTGGAAAGTGGAACGGGCTCTTTTATATTTAGACGTTTGGTGCTCTCCACATCACTGCCATGACAATATAATCCTACAGAGACTATAGTGAGGAGCGATGATAGTTGGTAGTGGTGGTGTGACAAGCGTCCAACTGTAAAATGAGTCTGTGTATTCCACCTTTCCGTCAATGAGTCCAGGGATTCCCTGACATTTGAATGACCTTATAGGGCACGGACAGAATTAACCGGGGGGGGGGGGGGGGGGGGGGGATTTGGCTGGTGCGATTTGGAAGATGGTCACTATCCTTCATGCAAGCATTAAGGGGGTTACTAAATTTTGTGCAAGCATTTATTATTTAGTGGAGATTCACCATTTCACCATTTTTCATGAACGGACTTTACAAAACCATATTTCTGTTAGAATATTTCAATATTTCCCAAGGTAAATAGGGAACCCCCTTGACTCTTACTATTACTTTCATCACAATACCTAACATACAGTTTAAATAATAGAAAAGCCACAGAATCGCATTTTGTTAACATATTTTTTAAACCTGCTAGGATGATAATAACTTCATACACTCTAAAATGCATTAGAATAATAAATAATTATGATTGGAATACAAATATTTTATATTAAAACACCACCAAATCACAGCATTTTGTTAGCATGCATACTTTTCATATCTTCTATGTACTCTTTATTTAAAATTTTCTCACAGAATGATTAACACTGCATTGTATTTAATAGTACTCAATAATAATAATAATAATAGTAATACAGTTGGTGTGTGATTGAAGTTTGTGTAAGTAGCACTAATAGAGACACATTGGAGTTCACCATTTTTCATGAACAGTGTTCAGGGAGGACCTTTTCTTAGTGTAAGAACTTTGGGGAGGGAGAGTCACTACTTTTAAAATTTCAAAAGCACCAGCCCTACCATGGTTAATTCTATCCAGGCCCTTATGCAGTAAATAATTTCAAATATTTCAATTTTTCACCCAATCAATTAATTATAATTGAACTCATACTGTGTTTTCTATTGTCATAGAGTGTACCTGTATATTGGTCATGGATGGGATGACCAATACCTATTTGATCCTGATGGAGAACATAGTACTGAAGCTAACCATGTACCAGTCTCAACAAACACTGTGGAGTCTTTGCTGACATACCCTCCAGCAGGTGGATGGACCAGGAATCTGAGTAGTCTTCCTGACCTCACAGATAGCAGCATTTTTGATTATTTTATTTCCAAGTGTGACAACTGCCTCAGTACAGCTAGGAAACACAGGGACAGTGGGTGGAACTTTTACAAAAGTAACCATGTCAGGAACATTTTCTTACATGACAGTGAAGACCAAACAGCTCTACTTATAAAGTCAATGGTTGTTAAGTCATATGCAAAGACTGACAAACCAGTGCCTCTAAGTAAACAGTACTCCACCTTAATTATAGTTCATAAGGACACCGGTAAAATACTAGGTGGTAAATGTGTTTGTAAGGCAGGTGTGGGTGGGTATTGTAAACATGTGGCTGCCACTGTTTTTTCTGTTATGGATTTTCAAAGATGTGGTTTGAATGAGATACCTGAAACTACAACAAGCACTGAGAAATTACAAACCCACCACCACCCTAGTGTTTATGGCAACACAGCTGTCAAATTTGACTCAATTGATTGGATAAAGTATGACTATGAACGAGACTGCAATTCAGATAAAATATACCGACCTCGGAAAAGAAAAGATGATTACAACGCATGCCCAACAGAAGAGAAAACTGTGACAAAGGACAAAGTTCAAAAACTTGCAGACTTTTTAAGTGCCTGTGCAAGATCCACCCATCTTGTTGAGATATTGTACTCTAATAATTGTGAGCCTCCCAGTCATAATACACACCAAGTTCAGGTTGACAAATCATGCACAGTGAAAGGTGTTTTGCAAGGAAATACAGATGATAATTCTGTGATACTGGTGTGAAGTCAGGTACAAATGTCCACTTTAGCAGTCAACCTTTAGTTTTTAATGTTGATGAAAATGAATTTGATTTTTATGAATCCAAAGTAAACATCAGCAGTATTGATGAGTCACATGCAATAGAAATGTCAACACAGGGTCAGTATAGAAATCCAAAATGGCATGCATATCGTAAATTTAGAATCACAGCCAGTAAATTTAAAGAGGTTGTATGTAGGCAAAAATTTCCCCTGATATTTTAGTTGATAGAATAATTAATCCAAAGAATTTTTCTAATAAACATACCAAATGGGGCCTACAAAGTGAGAGTATTGCATTAGCACAGTATGTACAAGATGTAGAAAAAAATGGCTACATAGTAACAACAAAAGAGATGGGATTAGTTGTCAATCCAAATTATCCTTTCCTTGGTGCATCTTTGGATAGATTTGTCACTATTAAACAAGCAGGTATTGCTAACATTGCCCAACATGGTTGTGTGGAAGTCAAGTCCTTGTCAAAATATGCAAAATATACACCAGATGAAGCTTCCAAAATGCCTGATACTTTCTTTGACTTCCCCAACAGTAAGCTTAAATTGAGAAGAAATCATAAATATTATTACCAGATACAGGGCCAGCTTTATGTATGTGGGCTAGATTGGTGTGATTTAGTTGTGTGGTCACCATGTGGTTTTGCTGTTGAGAGGATTCACAAAGATCCATTTTTGTGGGGGGAAATGCTGCCAACTTTGGGGGAATTTTATTTTACCTATATTTTGCCTGCACTGGCCACAAGGGATACTGATGAGTAAAGTGTGAAAATCTGTCAGTGCTGATCCATGTTATATTTCAGAATTATCTGTATACTTTGGATGCATTCAAAATTTTTAAAATTGAACTGACATCATTCAATTTTGTCATATAATGGTGACCACTGAACAGACATCACATTTTACCATCATACAACAGTGCAAACTGCTTTTTACCATAAATGCAAAATTATTATAGAAAAGAAAAATTCAGAAATAAGCTAGTCTATGGTAACAAATGACCCATACACTCAAATTTAGTGGTAAATATTTAGTTATTATTTATATTTAAGGTTGAAAACTATGTAAATACTATTTATTATATGATAAATACAATTTTAATAAATAATTCATGTTCAAATTCTTTATATATAAATTGCAATAAATTATTGAATTATTACATAAATGTAAATGTGTATTATTGTAAATATCAATTTAGAATTTAGACACCTTGCTGACACAGGAATGACGTCATTTACCTTAGTCACTACGATCATCAATGAGAGGCGGTAGAAAATTTGTCAGGTGACAACAAACATGCCATATTTCATTTAATTGTCTACATAAAGTGATTGGAATTGTCATTTGCAATATTCTAAAATTTTTAACTCTCTCGATGGCTCTTTCAACATGAATTCTCAGACGAGCAATTCTTCGTGTTTCAGTTTCTTGACTGATGGTCATCTGACTACATCCTCTTAAAAAAGGAGGGTGGTTTACACGTACACCAACAGAATCAAACAACTCTTGTACTTCAAAACCTTTGTCAGCCATTACATGTACACCAGGTAATTCAGAAAATTTCTCCACCAAGCCACATTTCTCAGTTAGCTCTTTGTCTGAAACTGACCCAGCATATAAATCAGATATGAAGGCTACTGGCCCATGTGGTAAAATGCCAGCCAGACCCTTAGCAGTATGATTATTTTATACTTTGAAAATGTGATGCTCTGTAAGGCTAAACTGCTTGGATGTTCAATGAAAATTTCTGTACAATCTACGATTAAAAATGTATCTTCGTAACCTAGAGAACTAAAAACATTGGGAATTTTAGAACGAACAAAATTTGATGATGGCCAAATAGGGAGTTGGGAGAATTTACTATACATGATATTGATCCAGGTGAGAATATTCTACTTACTGTTGATTCAGAAACATGAAATCTATGAGCCAGATCTTTTCAAGGTATGCTTGGCGAAGCTTATTCAGTGTAAGAAATAGCTCATCAACGGCTGCCAAACTCCTCTCTTTCCCCCTTGGTGTAACATAAGAAGGAGCGTTACCTTTACAACTAGAACCCCAATAATGTAATTTCCCATCTGTATTTAAAAAATCAAAAACAGCCAGAAAACAAAAGTAATCTGGTAATCCAGTGTAAAACTTAAAATCCTCATTGCTACACATAAATCTCCTCAAACCAAAACGTTCAATTTCTAATTGCTGTTCAAGTCTCTTATTTTTTCGCTTTTTCCTCTTGTAATTGTCTTTGCAACTCTTCTAATCTGTTTGCAGCTTTTGTTTTAGTCCCAGAAACAGAACTTGTAGCTACCTGTAAAAAATGATATCAAATTAATTCACAGCCAATGTTTATTCATAATTCGGAGTAAGTTTTATTTCAGAAGGTAACCTTATATCAACTACATACCAACCTGTCTATTAATGAATTAGAAATTCCAATTTTCAATTCACTTGTCTATTAGCAATGGCATTTTTTCACAAAGTATTTTCACCCAAGGACAAAACAAGAGTTCTACTACTGGAACAAACTGTTTTGATCAATGCCTAGCTTCAATATACTGGACAGCAATAAGAAGTCATTGCACATATCAGTGGCTACAATTATTGCAGGTAACAACATGCTAAATTGACCTTATACAAATCATTTCACAATCACATATTACTCACTGGCATTATTGTGACATGATGATCTGAAATACTTGAAACAGCAAATAGTCATCGTCTTACCCCATCTGGTTCCTTATCTTCCTTGGCTTGTAAACTTGCCAACTTGGTTGACAACTTTGGTGATTTCTCCCTTCTGTTCTTGCGCTGAAACAAGGTTGAAAGAAGGTCAATATAACGACTAAAATAAACAGTGAGCTAAAAATAGCCATAACAGACAGACGCAACCTGTAGCTGCAACAGTGTATCTCCTCAAGAAAACATTGTATCAACTGGGGATTCCCCAGACTAGACGCACAGGACTACCAAAACAACATGGGATTCCCTCCCAACAACCAACGCTAAGAAACTATATTACAGGTCTAGAAATATCACTGCACACACGCTTTTTTTCCGTTCATTTTCCGGTAACTACCATGCGTTGCATTCTAGAGAGTGGAAAAGATAATCTAGCCCCCATGGCTGCACAGGTGTCGGTCAGTTTTTACGCCATTTGTAAATGAAGTCTGGCTCAATCTGCGGCTTGCTGGGAATGCCGACGGTTTTTTTCATTTCGAGTATCTAGTTTTACATGCACTGTATTGCCAAATCTCAAAAAACACGACGAAATGGCTAAATTTTACCTCATTATTTTCCGTAAGCTCCTTTCGCTTCAAATACTCCAACTTCTCCGTCAACGTCAATATCCCACTACTTGTACTTGTCTCGTTGTTGTTGTTATTGTTAACAGAAAGGGGTGACCGCTTCGACAACCCTCGTCTGACAACACTTCGTCGACGTGTATTGGCATTTTGTGGCCACACAATATCACCGTCATCGCACTTCTTTGGGAAAATCGTTGGGATGTTGTGAAATTTGGTTTTCGCACCTCCATGGAAGTGACGGCTGCAAATGCAAACGTCGTTCAAATCACTCTGTCTTTTCACCGTCGATCTTGTCAACATTATTCTTCTTCTCCATATCCTCTGTATACTTTTAGGTTGATGCTTCAGTTTGTAAAATTGTACTCCTTCAGATCGGCGGTACGACTTTTCGGGACAATGTCCGACTGCACAGGCGTACCGACCCATGATTTACATGTCAAAAGAGACAACAACAATGGCGACCCTCCTGACCTTAGCAACGTTGCGTTGTACCCCTGAGGACAACAATGCACTGCGGCTATGACGTCATCGCCATCTTTATGCAAATCGGCCATTATACGGTGTCGCTCAAATTTGATCAGAATTGGTACATACCAGAGATCAACAATAAGTGTTGTTTCTATCTGTTCAGTGCAGGAAAATTCTACCTTATGTTGATGTAATGACAATGATTTCTGTACAGTACAATCAGAAAAACAACAAGAAATATTTAAACCAGAATTTGCAGAAAAACAAGAATGACAAAAGTAAATAAGGTCTGGAACTTTAGGTACTGGAGGTCAACTTTAGCAACATGCATAGCAGAAACAGCTAGTCCCTCTTAGTTTGAGCATAGACAGTCTCCCCCTCTATGGTTTGCGCAGGTCTGTTAATATGTCACAGTTCATAAACAATGACAGGAAATGACTAATTAGCTGTTTCAGTTACTGCCACCACTCCCACTTATAATAGGTACCCTGCATACAAATAGGCTAAAGGTCAAAAGTCTCTTACTCAGATGTGTGGGCTGTTTCAGTAACTGCAACCACTCCTGCACATTTGCAGGATTTCCCCACTTTTCTTTCCTCATTTGCATATTTTTGAAACTGACATGTTCATTCGAACAACGTCACATCTCAACCCCTGCATCTACCTGTACACCAAATACTGAGATGGTAGCTTTGGGGGAATGGGAGCCTTTGCGTGTGACGGACATACATCCGCACATACATACAGACGCCATCGACTCACCATATAACCTCTTTTTGGTATTTATATAAATACCAAATAAGAGCTAAAATTGATCTTGGGATTGGCTAGTTCCCCACCTTGAAGGGACATTTGCTGTAACTTTTGGCTTTAGTTCAAATGCGTTTTATTTTCCTTGTATAATCAACCACTGTTTCTTTCTATCCCTATATAGACACCCAATGCTGTATTTAGCAACATACTAGTACATAAATGACCATTATTATTGTTGACGAATGAATTCTAGTCTGGAATTGATACGAGATCTCTTTTCAACAATAACAACGCGCATCAAGCAACAGGTATTTGTAAGAATAACAAACAACAACCAACATTCAATTTCTTTCCTCATGGCTGCCTAACAGAACACTACATTCTGTTGCAATAATTGGTTTGATGATGAGATAAGTCTGCTTATCTCAGTCTGAGCGGACGAAAGTATACAGAGATTCTGCTGAAAGGAACATGTAGAGAGAGCCTAGTTTACAAAAACACAATACTGAAAGGGCTCTACAAACGGCTGAAACAGGATAGCTGATCAGTTCCGGCGCACGATAAAGGCACTAAAACTGAAGTACAAAGTTGTTGACAGCAATAGGCAGTATGAAAGTACGTCAGCACTCATGTTAGCAATTTCGTTACAATGCTGTATGCTTGGTCATATACACTTTTGGACTCGAGGGAGCGCATTAAGCTGGCTTAACCCTTTGCAGCCTGACCCCCTGGTACTCTATGACGTCATCGGACATTTCTGTCCGAGCCGGTGCCGTGCTGATTTTATCCCTTGCCGATTTCGTCCCCGCACATGCGCAGACTATCCAACATGGTTTCTATTCATAAAACGGCCCCAGACATGTAGCCCCGAATCTAAAGCCACTTTCTTCTATGTCAGCCGTTTTGACTTTTTGTTGAGAAGCATTCTTATCATAGCCTGTCAAATCGTATACTTGTACCGAAATTCCTGCAGATGAAACAGTATTGGTCGATAATGGGGCGCAAACTGGCAAGATCGCGTACGCATCCAAGATTGTACGAAAGAAATTTTAGCGTGAACTTGGATTTTGAGTCGAGGGTCGGGGTCGAAATCGGCAACTGCAGAACCGAAATCGGCAGCTATAGCAACTGTTCTATGTTCCAAGTAAATTACATCGATTGATGCACTTCCCCAAACTTATAATACATTTCAACTAATTTAGACACATAAAATTGACACACCGGATAGATTATATACAAAGAAATTTTAGCATGAACTTGGATTTTGAGTTGAGGGTCGAAATCGGCAACTGCTGAGCCGAAATCGGCAGCTATAGCAGTTCTATGTTCCAAGTAAATTACACCGATTGATGCACTTCCCCAAACTTATAATACATATTCACATAATTGAGACACTCAAAAGTGACCAACGGGTAGATTACACGAAATAAATTTTAGCGTGAACTTTAATTTGGCATCGAGGGTCGAAATCGGCAACAGAACCGAAATCGGCAGCTATAGCTGCCGATCTTATCCCAGTGAAGCCCTGTTGGATAGTCAGCGCATGCGCGGGGGACGAAATCAGCAAGGGATAAAATCGGCACGGCACCGGGTTAAAAGGGTTAAACACCAAAACAAAGACTTAATTTTGTGTGTGTGGACACATTACTCAACTATAATAAATCCCCTGTTTGCAAAACGCAAATAGTGTCACAGAAACATTTCCATTTTTTTCCTGTCTGAACGTAGCATAGGTTCTGTATTGTATATAGAAATAATCATACATAAGTAATAAACAAATACGCATAAACAGACAAACAAACAAGAAGCCTGAGCCCCCTGTGGTTACATGATCAGATACATTTGTATTAGTCAGGTGGCTTAACAAAAATATCGTTACACGGATGACAAAAGTGCCAAAATTGCTACAGATGTTCGCATATATATGTAGATCAAAATTAGCAATTGCTCCAAAAATTTGGGCCACCGGAAAGGATCGATGACGTCATAAATTCAAAATGGCCGCCATTATAACGCTTAAAAATGGTAAAATACGTCTAATTCAGGCAGTTTTCAAGATTTTCTTGAATAAACTCACAAAAACATTCCAAATTACACATACAACATAAAATTGATGCAAATTAATTATTATGATGACGTCATCAAGCCAAAATGGCCGACCAAATTCAAAATATCACCCATAATATCGTCTGATAATGTTCAAATACTGTTAATTAAGCGTGTGTCAAGCATTTTAGTGCCTGAACTGAGAACACCCCAAATTACAGACAAAACATGTAATTGATGCAAATTAATTATTGTGATGACGTCATAAACCAAAATGGCAACCGAAAATTACAAAATGGCCTATTATGAAGTTCACTATGCTTAATAGCCCATTTACGTAACAAAATGATAGTTCAAAGGTAATGTACAATTTGTCTTGATGATCCATAAACTCAAAATAAATGATAAATGTACTAAAACTTAGCCAATAAGCTCAACACAAATTACAAACTCTTACGAAATAATTTATTATTTCACAATGGCCTCTGTCTAAAAAACTGAATCAATATAAAGGAAATGAAGGCAACTTTATCCATCAGTTCTACCTTTGAAAGTGTTACGTTATAGTGAGTAGATCAATAGTAGTGTGATTTCATGATACCGAAAAACATGGCGAGAAACCGGTGAATAAATCATGCCTTGACCCTGGTCATGTGACCTTGGTCCCTGAAAAAAGGTTTTATGTTTGTGATTTTGTCTTTTACTTCCTTTGTTTCAGAAGCCTTTTTATGTTGAATTTTCTTGGTTTTTTATGTCTCGATGTGTGGTGACAGACACATAGTCTTGTGCTACAATAGTCCTCTTTTTGGAGGATGTGCTGGCCTAAAAAAGACCTTTTGGTCAGGGTTTTATGAACAAAGAGAAGACTTTTTTTTGCTTTTGAAGCTAGCTTAGCTTACTTTTTTGCAGCTTTCGTGAATTTTATGAGAAGCATCTTTGCCTTTCGTTTTTGGTCTCGTTTTGCTGTTTGGAAACCAAAAACATAAAAAACCCAGGAAGAACATAAACAGAAATGGAAGGTTAAACAAAGACAAGAACTCAGAAAGATTCTCAGATTCATCAACAATCTTACAATTAAACCTTAACAAATGTTGCAATCAAAGCATTAAGCAAAGGCTTGAAATTTATTCCCACTCCGAAGTGCCTATACAGAAAAATTGTCGTATGAGATATCAACAAATTTATTCGTATCATATGATTGTGCAATATCATGAGAAGCAAACAATCAACCAATCAGACATCTGTCCTAAGATAAGTCCATGTTCGACACTACTAACAGCGGAAAACCCCAAAAATTGTAAAAATGTCTCGAAGCAACTTGGCTTCGATCGATGGAGGAAATTCCATTCACAACCCACATCAGAAAGAACATGACTCTAGCAGAAAAGACTGCCCGAACAATCTGTCTAAAGTAAAAAATTGGCCGACTAGCGGGAAATACAGTACTCGTTAAAATAAAGAGCAAAGTTAAAACAAATACAGTAAAATACTAACCGACCAGCGGGAGATAAAACACTTGCAAAGCAGAGACTAGTCTCTGCTTTGCAAGTGTTTTATCTCCCGCTGGTCGGTTAGTATTTTACTGTATTTGTTTTAACTTTGCTCTTTATTTTAACGAGTACTGTATTTCCCGCTAGTCGGCCAATTTTTTACTGTATTCCTTCACACTTGCTGCAGTTTTATCTCTCTTTTGAGGTCATTTGCAATCTGTCTAAAACAAACACATATCGATAAAAACCATCAAAAAAGGAAGAGGCATATCAATTGTGAATAAGACAAATGACATTAAAGAAAGTTATGGACAGCTGCGAAATGTACACTATTACACTTGGCGACATTAACTATACGGTGGAAATTGTATATGAAATCATTTATCTGCGACAAGGAGATCATTGACGAGGTGATTTACAGTTTCTCCATTCCCAGAAGTAGAATAATTTGTACACCACGATGGTATCTCCTACCAAAATACACAAAACCAAAGCAGAAGGAACAATCATCACCCAACGTCTCAATAGAAATGGCTGCTCGAGAAAATAAACTAAATGCCGAAATTTCTAGACTTTGTCATAAAACCAATCGTGCAAAGATGACTTACGTATGTCAGGGACACAAAAAAACTTCATTAACTAATTAGAATCAATAAAAAACAAGCAAACTCTATTCTGGTAACATTGGACGTTGTATCAATGTAGAAAAACATGCCAAAAATGAAGCCATAAATGCAGCGATCGTAGCGTTGGACTTTGAAACAGTACTAGCCAACTGATATGATACAAAAACCCACCAACAATGTACATGAAACCCTTACTGTTGATTATTCTGAAACGCAACATATTTTAATTCAACTAAGAAAAATACAAACAAATCTATGGATGCAGTATGGGCTCACCAGAAATAGCTGATATCACATACCATGAAACGGAGAAAGTTATATTAAATCCCAAATCCGGTCAAATATTCGTATGGAAATTTAAAAGGTGACATTTTCATGATTTACAAAGGAAGAGAACATCAACTTCTAACATTCAGAACATTTGTCGAGGAGTGCAACACCCTGTACCCTACGTTCAACCACAGGCTACCCAGACAGTATTAATAAGCTCATTATTGAGTTTTTCTCACTGTTTTCTCTATCAGTTCCTCTCCTTTTCTTCATCACAGTCCCTCTATGGATATAGGGACTGTGTCTTTATGCTCTGACTGATCGGAGTAAATAAAATAAACGGTTATATAATCTAAGCTAGCCTCTTAACCCTTTATTCATTTTACACCCATTACAAGGACGTTTATCTCTCATATACACATCTTGTAATTAATTAGTCAACACAACTAATTATGCTAATCCGTGGACTTATCAGGGATTTTACGGGTTGGTCAACATCGCGAAAGATAGGAAAGGTTACTAACATTTTTACATCTCTATCTTTGCAGTGTTGACCAACTCTTGATAAGTCCACGGATTAGCATAATTACTAGTGTTGACTAATTAATTACAAGATGTGTATATGAGAGATAAACGTCCTTGTAATGGGTGTGAAAATGAATAGAGGGTTTATTAGAGGCTAGGTTAGATTATATAACCGTTTATTTTATTTACTCCGATCATTCAGAGCATGAAGACACAGTCCCTATATCCATAGAGGGACTATGATGAAGAAAAGGAGAGGAACTGATAGAGAAAACAGTGAGAAAAACTCAATAATAAGCTTATTCATTCTGTCTGGGTAGCCTGTGGTTCAACTTGGAAATTCATAATTGAACACTCTATCAACAAAATCTCATACCTTGACCTTGAGATCTTCAAATGTCAGACACGCAATCGAGAGACATGGTTCGATTTGAAAACTTACACAAAGCCATCTGACGATATTTATCTGCCACCGACCTTCAAATGCTTCATTGAAAGTGAATTACTCAGATATGTTCGTACATGCAACATCAATATGGGCTTCATAAAAAAGGTCAATTTCTCAACTCAAAAACTTCAACAACGAGATAACAAAAAGAAAAATATAGCTTGTAACAAAAAAAAATGTTAATGTCACAAAACGTCAGCCATCCTTCATCAACAAAAATAAGAGGAATGATGTAACAAAAAACTTGTCAGCACAACCTCATCAAAACCAGCCTAATCAAACTGATAAGAAACCGGAAAATAATGAAGGGTGATTAAACGCTGCCTATGGTTTTCCAGAAAACCTATAATAACGTATAAAAAGAAGAAAAACATACAAGATATCCTAATTCAAGCAACATTCAAACAAAATGAGAGTACATATGAAGGATTTGAGCAAAACTTCACGCAACAATCAGACCACAACATAATGATCTTAGCACCTCTCTTTGATGAACAATGGCCACCATTAAACTGAGCATGTGGGAATACAAAACCATTCAAGTGACTGAAGAAGTGACCCCACTTTGGCCCGAAATGCCGCTAGGAGGAATCACCAACATGAAGCCTTTTTTCTGGGACCAAGGTCACATTACGAGGGTCAAAGCACTATCGATTCACTGGTTTCTCACAATGTTTCCCTTATCACGAAACCACATTGATCTACCCACTATACCGTATCACAAGCAAAGGTGGAACCAGTGTGTGAAGTTGCCTTCATTTCCTTTATAGCGATTCGATTTTTCAAACACAGACCATTGTTTACTAATCAATAATCTTATAAGAGTTTGTTACTTGTGTTGAACTTATTGGCTAAGTTTGATACATTTATCTTTTATTTTGAGTCTATGGAATATTAATACAAATTGTACATTACCTTTAAACTATCATTTTGTCACGTAAATGGGCTATTGTACCAAGCACAGTGAACTTCATAATCGTCCATTTTGTAACTTTCGGTTGCCATTTTGGTTTTATGACGTCATCTCAAGAATTAATTTACATCAATTGTATTTTTTGTCTGTAATTTGGGGTGTTAATTTCAGTCCAGGTGATAAAATGCTGAAAACAGACTTAATTAACAGTGTTTTAAAATTTTTAGACAATGTTATGGCGGACATTTTGAATTTGGTCGGCCATTTTGGCTTGATGACGTCATCATTATTATTAATTTGCGTCAATTCAATGTTTTATTTATAATTGAGAATGTTTGTGTCAGTTTATTCAAAAGAATATTGAAAACTGGCTGAATAAACCGTATTTTACCATTTTTAAGCAATATAATGGCGGCCATTTTGAATTTATGACGTCATCGAGCCGTTCCGGTAGCTCAAATTTTTGGAGCAATAGCTAATTTTGATCTACACACATATATGAACCTCTGTAGCAAATTTGGCACTTTTGTCATCCGTGTAACGATCTTGCTGTTTTTTGTTGCTAAGCCACCTGACTATATATGACATATGAGGAAGTTATGCAATCAACTTGGCGCGATACACATCAGAGACACACGATGACTCATTTATGCTATCCTTTGGGCATCATAATCGATATTATGTGCGCTTAGGGGGGTATTTCTGAGGGGATCCGCGCTTTCTAGAACTACGCGAAGTTTGCATTTGTATTACCTCCGGCCTCCATGCACGGAGGTAGCTACGTAATGTAGTACCATGGAGCATGGTATGGAGTAGCTCTGCATGGCAGGGCTGTGTTCCCAGCGTTATGGCCTCCCACCACACCTGCCATGCAGGGCTAGGTACATGTATGGAGGTACCAGTCAGTAGTACTGCACAGTGTACACAACACAGGTGCGAGACGTAGACAAGCCGCTTCGTGACCCCACGGGCATTACCGTAATTGATAGCGCTTTTAGTGCCCTTTCTACTACACGAAAAGCGCTATGGCAACAACGGTGCACGGTGGTGCCTGTGATCAAGCCCAAAGAGCCGGCTCCCATAGAGTGATAGAGCCTAGGCTGTGACTGTGAGGCATCACAGCCTGCACAGGTACCTCCGCGAAGCGTATTGTCTGCTTTGAGCTGTGGTTCTACCCCGTACACTTTTTGAAAGCATGAAAGCGGTGACGCTGTGATAAAACATATGCCCCCATTTACTGTATACACAATTCTTCTGGACGCGTAGTCCAACAGATAGCCTCTTTTAACATGTCATCATAGGGACAGTCAGGGGCATTACTAATCTCTCGTTCGGTTCGTGTACTACTTGGTCGATCATCGGTATACAAATCCGCCATCTTGTTTTCATGGTTTTTGTGGTGTCACCAACAAGACGTTCCGTGTTTTGACTTTCAGTTCATCTTCCCCGTAAAGGTTTGAAGGCTATAGCGAACATGGTCGTGCCAAAATGAGATGAGGTTACAAATTTGAACATACCTGGCGTGCTATGCACATTACGTGCACAAATAGTCCTACTGTATCTTGTCCGGGCGTCGGGGCGTGCGGACGCGACAGGCATATGAGCAGTTTAAATGACGTCACCATGTAAAGGGGATTTCCCGGAATCCATAAAACAATTAAGTCCATTAAGGGAATGGCCATATCATCTTAGATGGGGGTTGGTCCGAACATTAGGGGGAGTACTTCAAAGCACAACATTGCTATCGCTTTTCTGCCATGAAAATTTAAATAAAAATTATTCGCCAAAGCTGAAATGGGATGACATCCTGACCATCTTCTCCCAGATCCTCTAAAGACTAAAGATATACATTGTCGATCCGTTAGTAGGTACTATGCATCATGGAGGTAGGAAGAGTGTATGCATACAAGGTCATACAAGGTCTCTACTACTTTCTATCTCGTGTTTTTTGCTCTGAAAAACAAACTTTTGTGTTCTGTTTTCATGTGGAAACCTATGAGTGCATGGGGTGAACGCCATGAGTGTGGTGAGCACTAGACTAGATTCTATTCGTCCGCTTGCCTCCGTACCGTACCTCTTACATCCATGCTCCGACCCACTCCGGTCCACTGGGCTAGGTGAGCACATACAGCATGTACAGGGGACAAAGTTAATAGCGCTGATCGCAAATGACGTCACTGTTCTCTCTCATTAATATGCATAAATAAACATTTGTCCGCATTTTCCGCATAAACGACGAAAATATAACCTGCGAGTGTTAGAAAGGCTATTTAGCGTTACACTTAAATTCGTATGAATTGATGGCTGAGACGGGGGCTGAGAGTACAAGCTGCAAGCAACAACAGCTGCGCATACAACGACAAAATTTGTCAGAATTTCAGCATATTTGTCTGAAAGTCGCGCGCGTGCAGCTGTATTTGGTTACAAACCCGAAATCGCGATCAACGCTATTAGGGGTATGATACTTTACCTCACATCTCGAAAAGTGTGTATAAGCATGGAGGTAGCAGAATCTCTGCTACCTCCATGGTATAAGTATATGAAGAGAGTTTACGTTGCGAGAGAGATGCATTGGGCAAATAATGATAGAGTCCTTGTGTTTCTTGTATCTGCATAACGTTTAACACAACAACAATATAGTAAATGATATTTGTTGAATAGCGTTGATCGCGATTTCGGATTTGTTACTAAATATAGCTGCACGCGCGCGACTTTCGGACAAATATGCTGAAATTCGGACAAATTTTGTTGTTGCATGCGCGGCTGCTGTTGCAGCTTGTAGCCTCAGTCATCAATTCATACGAATAAGTGTGGCGCTAAATATCCATTCTAACACTCGCAGGTTTTATTTTCGTCGTTTATGCGGAAAATGCGGAGAAATGTTTACTTATGCATATTAATGAGATAGGACAGTGACGTCATTTGCGATCAGCGCTATTGTATTGGTCAACAACAACAACTATTACATGATTAATAAACATAAACAACAATACATGTACAAACAACAACCAGATATCTGCAGGGTCCCCTGTGGACCAGGTATCACATGGTGAATCCGGTCACAACCTCAGGCTACTTTTCACTTCATCGCTCGTGAATGGACTCGTGTTACTCTAGTGCTCGAAAAGTTGGATGCTCAAGCTGGAAGGTGGCTAAACTGGTGGCATATCTATCCCTAAGTGTCAGTCACAATGAAGAGATGTACATTGGGAGAGAGTTGCATTCAGTCAAATAATGATAGCATCCTTGTAGTGTTTCTCAGGATATCTACATTGCGTTTGAAACAGCAACAACATGATAGTTATACTGGTATTTGTTAAATTTTATTGGTAAACAACAATATGACTAATATAAATATAAACAACAATACAAACAACAACAACCAGATATCTGGACCCCCTGTGTAACTGCGCATACTCAAACTTGGTAACACGCTTGATCGCTAAGAAAACCTGACCTGCAGAATTTAAAATTAAGGCATTTCATGAAAAAAAATAAACACAAGAGAAACTCTTGAAAATTATTTTATTTTCTTAATTTCAATGACTTTAACCAAGTCCATCCAGCGTTTTAAAAGTTCAACAGAAAGCAGAATATAATACTGAGTGATTCACTGATTGTTGTGAAATGGACATCAAGTGCATATTCACTTCAGTTTCCATCATATACATATCCTGGGACACAGCCTGGATACATCCATGTGGCACGCATACCTGGCTATGGCAGAGTACTAGATGTCAAAAAGTGATGCTGCTGCTTTGGCAAAGTGCATGACAAATGCTTTAATAAAATTAAGGCTTTTAACACAGCACCTTTGTAATGATTGTCACATATTGAATGCCTTATTTAGTTCTAACATCAATTTTTTCTGCTATTTGTGATGTCTCCACATTAAGCTGCTATGCTTGTTTAGGGCCAGCTGTTGAGGGGCCTGTTTCAAGCACTGGTACAAAGTTCAACGGTAGCAACAACTAGCATGTGATCTCGTCTAATGAGAATGACATATTGGTGTGACTAACATGCTGATACAATATTATTTATGGAAACAATATTAATTGAGCAATTGGGACAAGTTTCCATCATTTATTTCAAATTGCGATTATGAAAGGAAAGATAAGACAGAAAAAGATGCAAACCTTTAAATATACCGGTATATGCTATATGTGGTTTTTGCGCTCTGATGTGTTCAATCTTCCCTTTGCATTTGACATGGATAAACTAAAATTTACAACGCAATATAATCATGTGTCATGAAATACGTACAATCATGAATATGACATTGGCACTTTCCTTTTGTCCATTGCATTATGTCAATGCATGTATATATATGTCATGAAATATGCATAATAATGAATGTGAAACAGGCATTTAATTTCCCTTTGTTCATTACATTACATCAATGCATGTTTATAGGAAATTAGTGCAAAGAATGAAACACTGACTTAAAAAAATATTTTTTACCAAAACTTTAAAGAATATCATACGCTGCAAAAAATTTTGTTAATCATATTGCACAATCACTCAGCATGATGTACATTTCGTGAAGTAAAAATTTTAAATGATTGATTATTTGAGCATCAAGAAAACAGATAGGCAAGGAGTCTAAAGGAATTAACTAATACAAAGTTGCAATGTAACAATAATTATCTACTGACATCAGTAGTATTTTTTGACTTCTTGTGCACTCAATTTTTCAGTGTAACATATCTTTTGAAGTGGGAAGATTTACATGTGAAATTACCACTTTGTTCTATGAAAGGCAAATTCTTTTTCAAGAATATCTGCAATCTCTGCACCTTCCTTTTGACAAAATAATGTTTCAGAAACCAAAACTTTCCTCAAGTTTTTCTGAACCTACAGAGAAATTTATATAGAAACCTGTAGAAAGTGGAAATTAAAGGTACTTTTTGCTTGTATACTTCAAAAAAAAAATACAGTGCACATGACTCCACCTAGACCAATTGAAGGTTTTCTGAGAAAGAACACATATCTAAACTTAGTAGTAGTATGTATTTGAATTGGTAGCTCAGTAACAGTGACTACAATCTAATCGAATTATACAGTTTATTTTTCATATGAATATAAACCTGGGAAAATCTTCCTTTCTGTACAGTTTAAAGAAAACTGATAATCCTGTTCAAAGTTTTCATTCTCCTTTGTATGCATGCATGAAACATGCAGTGTTTGCACAATAAAACATAATGCATCCACTCATTTAGGTTTTGCAAATTTGAACAATAGCTAATACAAAACTATTCTAGAAGTTTGATCCACAAAGAATATACAGAACCGTATAAGGATATCCAGTTTAACTGGTTAAATGATAAAATGACAGTAGAGCAACATTCATTTCTTTGAATCTAAAGATTATCATCATGGCAACTCAGTTGCATACAATGCTTAAATCATACAATCATGCAATATGGCAACTTGGTTGCACTGGATGCTTTGCATCATACATATAATGCAATGTGGCAACTTACACGTCTTCCAGTATTTAAATCATATATGCAATGATTGCAAGTGTCTGTGCCTAACGTAAGGTAGCCTGCTGTTTGTGCATACAATTACACTATCAGTAAAATAATCAAGCAGCTGCCTATGGAAGTTTGTAAATTTAATATGTTACAAAGTAATACAGCCTTTGAAAGCTACACTAGCATAAATGATTGGTGACTTGAAAGTATTGAAGGCAAGATAAATGGAACTTTGAGACGGCGACACCCTGGATGCTATTCATACATTTTCTTGACACTTTCAACTGTACGTTTACATCCAGGTGCAGGACATTTTTTCCCATGAATCTCATTGACACAGCTTTCACAAAATTTGTAATGGTTACATGGAAACACGATGTGGGAACGCTTTTGACTTCTGCATAGCATACACATATAGGATTGCCCCTGTGAGAAGACAAATATACAACATCAGTGAATTGCACATCATCTGAAATGACAAATAATAGATTAACTTTTTTCTGAGACATACGGACTATAAAAATTTCCTCTAAGTTTCTCTAGTATATTGACATTGCTAATATACAATGATTCAACTAGATTACACTACATATATGTATATTTCAATGAAGATGAAATATGCAATTTAAATGTTCAGTGACATACAACAAAGTTTGTTGACCGGCAGGAATTGGAAGTCAGCTGCTGTTACTAAGGGGTTTCTTGGTCAGTTTGGAGGTGGTACAAACCCTTAAGTACATGTACGGTATATTGTTGCAGTTATGTATCAGAGAAAGCAAACTAGTTGCAGGAGTTTAGATTCACGTACATGTGACTCTAAGCGTATGTCACTTAATGAAGATTCTTCATAAACCACTGACAATGATACTTGTCTAACTCTGCAGTATTTGAGATTGAGATAGACTTGAATGCCCATCAATTTGCAACCACAAATACCATGTAATCTATTGATATAAACTTACCTCCAACTCTTTGCAAATTTCTTGGCATGTCTTTGCCACTTGACGACAAAGATTTTGAGCAAATTTTGCATCTTTGTTCCTCACCTGTTCAGACCTACATTAAAATAAACATGGGTTTAATAACTCAATTTTATTATCTTGTAAAGTGACATGTAAGCACACCTGCCTTTTATGCATTACTTTTAGTCAAGGACAAGTGTGTGATCTGGCTCCAAAGAGAACAGTACTGACAATGCAATTAACTGATGACATAGGTGTGGGTAGTATCCCTTTTCCTGCAAAGTTCGTATTTCACCATCGGGTCAAATTGGTTAAAACTAGTGAAGCAAAACATGTCCAATATGGTGCATTTGAACATAGACTTGAACATTTGAAGGTCCCTGAAGACAGAGATAAAATGTAAACATGATTTTTACAGACTAAAGTTCCTATAATATACCGTCCATGAATACATCAAGCCAAGTGGATGAAAGTACATATGGTTTTGGCTCAATACCACTTTTTACTGACTTGGCAGATGAGGAATGATACTCACTAGCAGGTAAAGGGTTAAAGTTAAAGTCCTTGAAAAAGCGACTGAAAGTTTTGCTTAAACTATATGAAAGGAAACCTAAAAACCATTCCTTTTCACAATTTAAGAATAAATACCAGGGATCGCAGTGCAAAGTTTAAGTTCAGATACATATTGACAATATTTAAATTTAAAATGGCCACTATAACCTGTGTTAACTGAATGACCAAAAGTAATGCTTTTTTTATTTCAAAAAAATCAGGACAGTGAAAATTCCATTTATTTAAGAGGCTTTACATGAGTCAACACAGAAGTATTGCAAATATTTGAGACTCTAAACACCAGTCCCAAGGCACACTTACCTTAATAATAAATTTACACCATACCCACATAGACAATTTACAAAAATTAGAAACAAAATAACATTATATCCATAATAAGATACCGTGCACCTCATAACCTCATACACTGTATTTTGAAGTGAAATTTACTGTGGCAGTATCATTTTTCTTATCTTCAATATGGTTTTTCTAAGTTAATATTGTAATAAACATTTCAAGAATGTTGCATGATAACAACACCGTCTTTCATTTCTAAAGTGATGGAAAGAGCTGACAGGTACAGCACCACCTGTCACATTTCTTTCCATTTCATGATCAAAAATTGATAAGAGAATTTTAACTGGCGAGAAACACGCAGCCAAAAAGTTGTATTTTCTTACTTCTTAGTACTGCCTTTTGCTTGATAATACTACCTGACACTTCTATGATTCACATTCACCTACTCATGTCATACAGCCTCAGTATGGAGTAACATGGGATGCAAATGAGACGTCAATCAGTGTGCAACAAGAGAACGGCGCTCCCGGAAAATTTCAAATTTTGTACGCTAAATATGGTATTACCAGCTTAAAACGGTTACAGCTTTGAAGAGTGAAAGTGTCTGGAACAAGAGACAGCAAGAGACAGAAATGGGAGTAGATTTAAATGCATACCGAGAAAGAATTGGAAAGTTTGGAGGTGGAAGGCCATGTGGTGGGAACGGTACCTGCGCCATGCTGGCACCCTTGTATTGTTCTCTATTTAGAAACGGATTCGTATCGTTAGCTATCAAGGTATGCCTGTTTCATTGTTAGTAATTGGTAATGTGAGAAAAACCCGGGACCATACAGTGACGAACGTGAAAGCCAGGGAGGAACCATACCAAAAAGAAATCTGAGAAGTAATACGAGCCGCGATTCCGAAACTTCGAGTGATGTACGAGCTGATATTCGGCTGCTGAGAGACACGATGTTGAACAAACTCGAAAGCATTGCTATAGATATAAAAGCGATAAATAACAGATTCGAGACACTAGAACAACGATTAAACAATATAGAAGATGAAATGGATACAATGAAAGAAGATATCGATGAAATACGAAATGAAGAGAACTCAAAGAATCCAAACGGCTCTACTGGAAACGAAACGATGCAAAATTTGAAAGGTGAAATACAGCAACTCAGACATGACATGGCCGACTTCAGAGAAAACCATGACGAGCTAATAAACAGAAGTAAGCGATGCAACTTAGTTTTCTCTGGCGTAAAACAAGATGGTGCCGAAACATGGGAACAGACGGAAGAAAAAGTGAAGGATATTATTAAAGGAAACCTCGAAATCGACAGAAATATTAACTTTGAACGCGTCCACCGTATTCTAAATGGGCCAATTGTGAACGGATCAAAGTTGATCGTGGCCATGTTTAGTTGTTTTAAAGACAAAGAAGAGGTGTTGCGAAAAGCCAGAAAGTTGAAAGGAACTGATATTTATATTGAGCAGGACTTTTCGAGAAGAACCCGTGTGAAGAGAAAGAAACTGTTTGCTCTCAGAAAAAAACTACAAGAAAGGGAAGATATTGCCAAGACGATAGTAACTCATGATAAATTAGTGGTGACGATGGCAGATGGTATTAGACGCATTTTTGCATGCGATGGAATGCTCGGAGAGGTGAAAGAAGTGGACATGAAAACTGCATAGGGGAGAGGCCGAGGCCAAGATACTCATGAACGGAAAAAACAAAATATTACTGAAAAAAGCAAAGAATTGAAGTTTATGGTTTGGAATGTAAGGGGTTTATTATCCCATCTATCAAATGATGATTTTATTACATTTTGTCAGAAATTTGATATATTTGGTCTGGTGGAGACATGGATTCACGACAAAAACAGAGTGAGCGCTTTCAAAAATTTTGTTTCTTTCAAATGTCAAGCTGTAAAGTTGAGTAAAAGGGGAAGAGCCAGTGGTGGTGTTGAGGTGTTTGTGAACAAGAATCTGATAAAAGGTGTTAAACGGATTCATACGTCAATGAATAATACGGTCATCTTGTTTCTACAAAAGCAGGTATTTCATTTCATGAAAGATGTTATCTTAGTTGTCACTACGTACCACCTGAAGGTTCAAATGCATATTCAAATTCGGGCAATGATGGTATAGAAAATCTGAAAGTAACCTGGTCGATGTGCTTAGCAATTTAATGAAGACGATATTAGCATCATAATAGCTGGTGATCTCAACGCACGAACTGGGTCAGTGCAAGAATTTATTGAACACGATGACTCAAGATACGGAGTAGGGTCAAACTACGAACCCAACATTTTTACAATCAACCGCAGGTCACTTGATGAAAGGATAAATAATTTCGGTTTATCATTGCTTACTCTATGTAAAGATTTATCATTGTACATGCTAAATGGAAGAAAGGAAGATTCTGGCCAAGGGGAATTCACATGTTTTTCAAATGAAGGGCGAAGTGTTGTTGACTATGTCCTTGTTTCACAAGAGTTATTTCACAGAGTCAGATCTTTTGTAGTACCGACACGAGTTGAGTCTGACCATTTCCCTCTTTGTTGTTCATTTGATGTTACAATTGATTTTACACGAGAAATGTATTTAGCTCCTGTCAAACGGTTTTATTGGCGTAATGATTTACTTCATGAGTATCAAGAAAATCTTAGACATGTTGAAAGTACTGAATTTGGAAATGTAATGTCATCGAATGACTTTAACATAAATGATGCTGTCGAGAGAGTGACAAATATCATAAAAGATGCTGCCCAAAATATGCTCAATGTGAAAAGTTACAACACAAAACAGAGAGATTATCGGAAAATATGGTTTGATGTAGAGTGTAGACAGGCAAAATCAGATTACAGAGAAGTCTTCGTAGATTTCGTAAAACTGGGGTAAAGGAAGATTTTGAAAATTATAAGGAAAAGAGAAATCATTACAGAGTTTTGACTCGTCATAAAAAGCGAGAATTTGAAGAGGGAGAACAGAGACGTCTTACAAGAAATATGTGGATGAAGCTTGTATTTGGAAAGTATTGAAATGTGCTAAAAGGGGCACGCAGGGACATGGGTTGATTTCACTTGATGACTGGGTAATGTATTTTTCAGAACTTTTCCAAGAGACAGTAGAGGATTCAACGACAAATGCACATTTTATCAATGGATGAGAAAGTTTCTTGACGAGTTTGATCCAAATAACGAACAAACCTTGGTCAATAGTGTTAACTCTTTTCTGTACTTAATTGTAAAATAACTGATAGAGAAATTGAAAATGCAATCAGAAGGTTGAAGAATAACAAATCAGCTGGTCCTGATATGCTCATACCAGAATTTTTCAAGAATTCTGATGGTATTTTGCTGCCTTTCCTAAATAAATTGTATAATGCCATTTTTGACAAAGGTATTTTCCCAAGTATTGGTCAGTCGGCATTATTGTTCCTTTATTTAAGAAAAACGACCCAAGCAAACCAGAAAATTATAGAGCAATTACCTTGTGAGCATCTTCAGTAAAATTTTCACCAGTATTTTGAATGAGCGTATTAAAAATTGGGCAAAGCAGCACAATATTGTTCCCGAGTGTCAAGCGGGCTTCCGAGAAGGTTATTCCACTGTGGACCATTTCTTTACATTATATGCAATTCTTCAAAAATCATTGGCAGGGCGGGGTAAGAAATTGTATTGTCTTTTTGTTGATTTTGAAAAGGCGTTCGATTCTGTTGATCGGACACGACTTTTGTATAGACTAGCTCTGAGGGGATTAATGGTAAAATGTACAATATGATGAAAGCAATTTATGTTGATGTAAAATCGAGTGTTAGGGAAGGAAATGTTATGTCTGATTATTTTGATTTGAAGAAAGGTGTTCGCCAAGGTTGTATGTTAAGTCCTATTTTGTTTAGTTTTTATATCAATGAATTAGCAAATATGATGGAAACTTCGGGACATTCTGGAATACAATTATTACCAAATGATATGCTTCAATTATTTCTTCTGTTGTATGCTGACGATATTGTCATTTTTTCAACCACAGTGATTGGATTAAAAAGGCTTATTGATATTTTATATGAATTTACATTGAAATGGAAAATGAAAGTTAATTTATCTAAAACTAGAATAGTGGTTTATAGAAAAGGAGGATATCTTAGTAAATATGAGCGATGGTATTTTGGGGAGAATGAGCTACAGGTTGAAAGTGCTTATGAGTATCTGGGTTTAATTTTGTCTTGTAAAGGATCATTTTCAGTAACTACAAGAAATATGTCTGTGAAGGCGAGAAAAAAAAATAGCTATACTTGGAAAGTGTGTTAAAAATGTGAAGTGTTTACATCCAAAGACTTATTTTAATTTATTTGATGTACTTATTTTACCCGTACTTAGTTACGGGGCAGAAGTGTGGGGTTTTCAAACTTATAAACATTTGGAAAGGGTACAGTTATTATACTGCCGACAATACCTGGGAGTGTCAAAGGGTACTTCTAGTTGTACTGTTTTGGGCGAGTGTGGCAGATTACCGTTGTTTTGCTATTATGTCAAGAGATGTGTGAAGTATTGGCTTCGCCTTTTAGAAATGCCTGAATCACGTTTACCATCTAAAGCGTACCGTATGTTACTAAATATGGATGAACAAGGGAAATACACATGGGCCACTGATATGAAAAACTTATTATACTTGTATGGTTTTGGTCATGTCTGGCTAAACCAAGGAGTTGGTAATATAAATGTCTTTTTGTCAGAATTTCTTATTAGGGTGAGAGATGTAAAAAGACAAGAATGGTGGTCTGAAGTTAGCGTAAATGAGAAAACCAGTTATTACAGGAATTTTAAAACGGAACTTAATTTAGAAATGTATCTTTCATGTATTGATTTATATAAATATCGTAGAGCACTGGCTAGATTCAGATGCTCTAGTCATCCATTGGAAATAGAAACTGGACGACACAGAGGAATTGATAAAGAATATAGGCTTTGTAAATTATGTTGTAAAGAAATAGAAGATGAATATCACTTTCTTTTTATTTGTTCGGCATGGGATAACTTAAGAGAAAAGTACCTCCCAAAGAAATTTTGTAGACCGCCATCACATTATCAATTCAACATATTAATGAAAACAAATGACGAGTCTTTGATTAAGAATTTAGCGTTATTTATTTTTCACGCCTTCAAAACTAGAGACAAAGTGTGATTACGAGAAGATATGTTGTACTTCAATAATCTTTTCAAATTTGTTTTGTATGACTGATTGACTCTGTATTTGGTAAACATATAAGGGCCGGAGGCCCACATTATGCAGAAATAAACATACATTGATATGGAGTAACATCTCAAAACAGTAACAGCAAAATAAACATGTAACAATTTTGTTGATAACAAGAACACTGAGAAGAGACTGAACTTACTTCTCTTGGAGTGTCCTGCGATAGAAGGTTACTTTCTCCACCATTGCATGATGCTTGTGATCCATACTCTTGGCAAGCTGCTCAACATGCTTCCTTTGCTCTGCTAGCATTGACTGTTTGTGTTTTAACTCTTTATCCAACTCCATTATCTGCTCTCGTAATTCTGTTATCTTTCATCTGCTTTGTCCATCTTATCCTGTAGTATACAAAAATATGTGAAAATAAAACAAAATCACCAAAGTTTTCTGAGAATATATTGAAATATCCAAGTATTCTTGTTCATTATATTGTCATTTTGCTATTCAGTTTACCTTTTCAGATTCTTTATAACTCATCAGTTGTATACTATATACATGTTCAAGGTCTTCTATCTGTGCATCCACATCTGCATCTCTGACCATACTGTTCATCAAATCCTTCCTTACAAGAGTACATTCATGGCTTAGTTTAGCCAATTCATCTTGATGTGCCTTCTGGCTGTCAACAAGATCCAACTGCAAAATAACAAGGGACTCAGATATTTTCAGATGTTTATGGCTTTGCAAAATTTTATTCAATTGTTACAGTTGTAATAAATGGTATCAAACACCTTTTGTCTGGTTATAGAAATCAAATGAGGTTATGGAAAGCTCACTTAATGCCATCAATTTTTTAAAAAGTCTCATAATGATTTGACTTGCAGAAAACAAAGAAATGTTATTCACAGTTATGGATTTTTATATTTATTTGCAATATTTGCCAATTCATGTTTAAACTAAATTCCAATCATAGTCCATTTAAACTTTTACAACTTTCATCCAGGTTTCTTGAGTATAGACAGGTCAGTGCTTGATGGTGACAAACTTATACTGAAAGTCTTGTAGTTGTGCACATTCAGGAATTTAAAGTACCTACGCACTTGAATCTATGCAACATCTAGAAAATACATGAAACCATAACACTTCAGAATCTTCACATTCATCCACCGTATACAATGTTATGACTGTTTTTTATTGAAATTCAAAGAGTTTACCACTTGTCAATGGCAACAATAATAACCATGTGGAAAGTATCCAACTCTTTATCTAAAATGTATCCAAGGAATTTTAGAGAATATCTTAAAGCAATACATTTAGGATGTCACATCTATGATTTCATGTTTGTGTCCAAAGTTTGCTGGAGAAACTAACTAGACAAATGTTACCTTTATATTCTTGATTACTCTTCTGAGTCTTTCTTCCTCATTCACACACCCTGCATGTACTTGGTCATTATCTAGTACATTACCGGACTGATGAAGATCAACACAATATGGTTTCTGCTTTTCATTTTTCTTGCTGCTGAATTTAGCCAGGGCACACATCAAAGTTTGATCAGGAGGAAACTCCTTGGCATGTCTTCCTGGCTGGTCTTGAACGTGTTCCTTTCTCAGGGCAAGAAAAGCATTACAGAGGCGAACCTGTCTACACCAACATTCAGATTTGTAGTTTTGCATAGCTTTCCATACTTGTGCACCACATCTTGTTTAACCATCCACACTGGGATTTCTATTTTATCATCACGGATGGCAGGTTTCTAAATAATAAAATATGTAAAGTACCACAAATCATGAAAACTGTGAGTCATAAATTTCATCATGCAAAATCAATAATAATAATATATATTTGGTATTTTCCAGAAGGACAGCAAAGTGTACTGTAACTGTTATAGCTCTTCAAATCTTTAAACTCTTTCATACATTTGCCCTGGCATTGATGTGTCTTGCAGGTTTGCCTTCACACAATATTGCAGATGCAAAATGTCTTGTTATACAATTCTTTGCCGGTCTACAGCTCATTGAAACCTGTGACAATAGAAAATCTATGGTACCCTATAATTTTTGCCCAAACCTAAATGACAAGGTATGGGACAATACAGAATTTTAAATATCTGTCTGCAATATATTTCATGAAAAAATTTGCAATGAAACAGTAGCATTTCTATCATTGAAGAGTTTCATACTTCATTTAACAAATATGCACAGAATTGTACAAAACTGTTTTTGAGGGGCATACTAAGGTAATATATGTACCATTTATGTACTTTGTATCCTATGAAGTACTTTTCATAAGATGCAAAATTTATCAAGACTAGATCATAACCATAAGTACTTAACAGTTTCCAAGAATGTCCCGGCCCCTCTTTAAAGTCTGCCCATTGAGAGTGATAGCTATAGTAGTACTAGATAAAACTGTGAGCAACATCAACAATTTCCCTAGAAATTGACACCCACCTCTTCATTTTTTGTATCAATGACAAGAATCATGCCAGGTCTTAAATGTGGATCCACCTGGTTTACCATAATTATTGCTTGTCTCAAGACTGAATTCTGATCTTCAGTAAGCGATGACGTTGGTCTCAATGTAGACTTGTCAGGCCTCAATCTCTCTCTAGCCTCATCCAAGGTTATGTACTCGCCTGACTTGTGTAGAATGCTGAGAAGAATTTCATTGACCTGCACAATCTGAGGAAATATGAGAATAAACCTTATAATTATAAATCTACCATAACAAAAAATTTTTGCATGTGCTTAAAAGCCATTCAGAACACCTGTTCTGTAATATTTACTGTTTCCAGGTGCCTTAACCTTCTGTACTGAGAAAAGAAGATAAGGTTCACATACAAGACTAAATCATGAAGTGAGCAATGGCCAGTCCAAAATCTTTGAATATATGTGAAGTAAACCTGCTGAACTACAATTTCTTCTTGAGCACTGCACTAGGGCCTAGACACATTATATTTTCATTCTCAATACTCAACGGACATAATGAACATGTTCTCAGTCTATAGGCAATGGCGGAACACAGTGTATGACATTTTTTCAACTTTTCTAGTATAAAATCTGACTAAAAAAGCGTATAAGTAAAGTCATTCACAAAATACTTGCATGTATGTCCTCGCACATCATAAATTTTGTCCAACATTTGAGCAACAATTTGCCCGACCACAAGGTAACCCTAGTTGTGCAAAGAAACTTAGTGTATGAAATAAATGGATTCTTTTTTACAACTTGCTACATGGATTGCTATCTGGAACCATTGATATTTTAAACACAGTCAGCATGAAACAAATTATCAGTCAATCTGCAAGGTGATAGGTTTAGGCTATTTTGGCTGTTTCAACTAAATAACTGTTTAACAAAACTTATGATTCACTGGCTATGTGTAATGCTAGCCATCTGTGCTGTGTTGTTGTTTGTAATTTTTTTACATAAACTGACAACACTGACGAATGTTTTTTGGGCTAATTGTGTCAGAGCTCAAAGATTAACTTTGCAGTGCTGCTTTCTTCATACAATCTTCTATGTAAAATAAGTAATAAGACACTGGCAACTTTGTTTGGTCTGGGAGAGAGTGGTAAGAAATTCAGAATACATACTGGCTGTCCAAGTTCTTGGTGTATGCTGGGAACTTGGTGAGGTGCAATAGAATCTGGTATTGGGAATGAATTTTCAGGAGTTCTCCTGCAGATAGAAAAATACAATCATTAAGAAGGATAGAGTGGCAGCACAACAGATAATGATCCACCAATATTGCTTTACAAGCACCTTTAATGCCACAATTCTTTGTGGTGAGTAAAGAATGTATAATTGTCTTAAACACATGGCTGTATCAGTATTGACTTTGAGACAACATTTTCTTTCAGTGATAATAGAAGTAGGAATTCTTGACATGGTAGCAAAATAATGTGTTTAAGATAGACCTTTAGCACATTATTTCAATAATATCAGAGTCAGAATGGGCAAGGAATTACCAGAAGATTGCTAAAGATTAGTGTACAGTTTTCATAAGTTCATAACTACTTACTTTCTAAATTCTTCCACCATTAGCTTTGGTGCGACAGACTCATCAGTATTGGCATAAGTTTTTGCATGTTTGACATCCCTGCATTCTCTGCAAAATGAAAATAATGCATATGATTTTGAGACATAAGGTTAAAATTTCCATTACGGCTAGTTCTATAAGGTTTACTTAGAGAGTAGTGTAGAAACTTGAAAGAATTTGTCTTGCATGTATTTGTGTATGAAAGGTGATGTTATGGTTATGTTAAAGCATACGCTTACACTGATGTCATGTTTATGAATTTCTGGTCAAAAAGTATAATTGATAGAAGCAAACTGATTAGTCTGACTGTTGAAGTTGGCAGAGAAGAGATGAACTTACAAAAACAGTCACCATGTAGCAAAGATAAACTCATAGAACACGTTTGGAATGAAACTCTTGACTGACATTTAAAGATTGTGCTCCAAAGGGACCAGTGGAGACTTTTAAAATAAATTTATGTTATCCTTCAATCATTCCATGTAAGGAATCCACATACTTGCATGTCTTATGCATGAGGTTTAAAATAAAAAAGTAATTAACTTACGCATGATCAACCAACAGATTATAGTATCTTTCTGCCAAATCTCGTCTACTTACAAGAGCCCTTGGCCACATGCAGCTGACCTACAGTAGAAAAAAGTCAAGACGGGCTATCAGTCAATTTTGAAGACACAAATTGCTGTAGCAGCTATACTTAGAATACATTTTTACATATTTAAAAACAGTAAAATCGTATTGCTTGACTGACAATGGCAAATAGAAACTAAAAAGGCAAATATACTTTGCATACCTTGTGGTCTATTTCACTGAGTTGGGGAACTGCATTTCTGTCTCTGTCAATTTTCAAATCAAAGAAGTTAACACCGGTTATCAAACTGTTATCTCTCAAATCAACCACAAAGCTGCCTTTCACAAAGAGCATACCAGCAAAGATGTCATCCAGCAAGAGAGTACCTGGGGACAATTATCAAAAAAGATTAAATTATGTTAACAAAGCAAGTTTCACTTCCACAAAGAAATTCTTTAAATGGTAAGAAATCCGTTATTCTATAGCTGCACATATCTTCATCTGTGTGGATATAGCTATTACCAACACTGTAAAATACACTGAAACATAATTACATGATATGTATTTGCCATATCATTATAAAATGAAGTGTAAAGCAAGCTATTGTGCTGAATCAATATTATGCAGGTTATTTTCATGACACTTTGCCACTGAACTGCAAGAATTTTAAATTTCTATTTACGGTCTACAAATATGTACATATGGTACCAAGGCCTGAAAGCAAGTTCATACAGATAGTTTGTAGAAAGTAAAATCTCTTGATATACACAAACTTGAAATGATATAGAAGTGACCACTATTTGATGTTTCTCATGATTTTATGAAAGAAGTATTAAATACTTTTGGGTCACTCACACTCTGTAAATACAAAAGTCAAACCAACTTATAATGTTTAATTAATATATTTTCAAACAGGAATTAAGAATTTTGATCAAAAATCCCCCAAAAATGCCTTCACATAATATATGTTTTGTTGAGTAAATATTTTCATAGGAAATATTTAGGTGATTCTTCTAAGGAAAGTTCCCTACACTTTAAATTCATTTTTTGGATGGAAGGAGAGGGGTAAAAGTAGGTCTTGCCAATATTCAGATTTCAGCTTGTATCCACAGCCTTTACATCTATGAGTCACACATTCATTAACATCGTTGAAGAAAATTGTGCCTGAGTATGATTGAAATTTCAACAGAAGCTATATGTGGTTCACAGAGTAAAATATCGGCTTTACATGTACATGGTTTATTGAGTTTATCATATCTCAAATAAATTGCGATTGACATTCAAAACCAACATGCTAGAAATATGATCAAAAGTAACAGCTACTTGGGCTTCAAAGTGTATTTTGTCTGATCACTTTGACTTTCATGCAAACGACTTCAATCAAAAAGTTACCAATTTCAGTTTTCACTTGTTCTGTTGGTGGAGTTAGGAAAAGGAATCTTTGTCGACACTCTTCAAATTCTTCCAAAGAAATGGAGGATATAGAGCATGATGTATCTTCTTCCTGCAACTCAACAGGACTGTTCAAGAAATAATATACAGATAATAATCAGACCGGTACTATTATTAGCTGTCATATTGTGATATACTATGATGACAAAAATGAAAATATACTACTACACTGATGAGCAGAACTATGCCGGTCTGATTTGGAAATTTTGCCATTTTATTGCCTTATATATTGACAGCCCCTCAAATCACCTTGTACATTTTGACTATGTATTCATCAAAACTTAGACTAACTTAGTAAAATTAATTGTTGTGTATTTGATTCCAGTCAACTATGAAAATCACACATACTTGACAAACCCGTGATAAATACTGATCAAATTACATATATATCAATAAGTATCCTAAAATAGACCCTCTGCAAATCAATGCACTGACGTACCATGGTGGAAAAATAAAATCCAACTCTTCCTTATCTTCAAAGTGTATTCTTTCTGGAAGAAATAAACAATACCACACGGTGAAATTTTTGACCAAATACAGCACACGATAATCTGACTGACTCTCAAATTACAGAATTTATGCATGTTGGGTATGGCTTACATAATTTCCATTAATGGACCATGGTAAATTTATTTTTTTGCAAAGCTTTTGATATCACTTATGTACTTAGCCTATATTCCTTTCTTGCACTTCCAGGCATTTTGACTGTCTTATTGTCATTAATTTGCAATTTGTCTATCATACAGGAGACTAAAACTGTAAAGCACATAATTTTTACAATATATATTTTATGGAAAATTAAACAGATTGCTGGTTATCACTTGCATGTAAGAAAGTGATTGGATAAATAATGAAATTGTGAGTTGTTGTTTCACTTACCAGATTTTGTTACCAACACAACCAATCCTTGTTCCCCTCCATAGTGTTCATATGGATGCATAGCAAACTGCCATCTTTCCTTGTTGGTTTCCATGGTAACATATCTACCTTGCCTAACCAGGGCTAAAGCACCAATTTTGAGACCTTCCCCAAACTGACCGATGACATTTTCATTCCTTGTATGGCTATGGGATGAAAATCCTAGAAGTAATATCTTCTTCTGCAGTGAGATCCCTCTGTTGATGAGTGTGAGTCTTTTGTTGAATTTATCATAGTGCAGAGATCCATAATTTTCAGTGCCGCCATTTATTGCTACCATGGCTTCATACACAACTTCTTCAGTATCATCTCTCCTCTGAAAATAAATGAACAGACTTACAAATCGCTCTTTTTATACAAAATGGGTAGCTGAACTAGTTGATGATCTTTTATTATTTTTACTTTGTATATCAATTGGACATTCTTATTATACTCCCAAAAAATGATTATAACACACTATTTTAGGTTCTCAACATATTTTATTATGTGTAAAATGCACTTATTGTTTACATTTAAATTCTAATCAGGACCAGCATTCATTTGTCAACAATAACAATAAAAAGTTACACAAATGGCGATGAATTTTTGATATTGCACGCATTTTTATCTCCAAAACGCTGAATATTATGTAAACAATACATTTATCATTCCTGGTATATGATAAAACCTTTACGGCCTTGATACGGCTTTTGCGAACCTTGGTCATACGGCATATGGTCCCTTGGACGCTCGGGCCCTTCTGCAATACGACCTTGGTCCATAGAAGCCATATCACGGCCATAAAGATTAGCTCCATGGTGTAACTGACAAAATAAAAGGAAAAACTGTCATGAAATTGGTACGCATGAGCAGTTTCTGTTCAATGTAAATATGAAAAAAGAAAACTTATGTGGTCACCCGAATAAGAACAAAAGCGTGAAGTTCCCTAATTGAGCTGAGGCCTCTCAGCTCCTCCATCCTAAACCAAACTTACGCAACAATCTGAGACAGCTCTTAGGTACCATATCTCTAGTCTCATTACTGTCCAAATCAGGATAAACAACCAGTTGAATACTGGCTGTTTTAAGGTACAGACTACCACACAGATAATTGTTATGATTTTTCACCTCTCACCTTTTGTCCTTTATGTTTCTGACTAGTTAATTTCATGTCATACAAAAAATATGTTGACTCAGCATCTCATCAAAATGTTCTATCAAGATTTTCAGGATATCAGTTGGGCAAAAAGTAGGAATGGTGCCACAACAAAACATCACAACTGTGCCTGTTAAAGTTTACCTTAATAAAATTCACTTTTTGAGATTCTCCAAAGCCAGTATAATGACGCCTGATATGTTTGTCACTTGCATCATATATCCCATCATGCCAGTTTTGTATGAATTCTCGGATGCCTTCCCAATGTGACCAAGTCTGTGCATATCTTGATGTCAGGTTGAGAAGTACAACTTTGCACTCTTCTGTCATTTGTACATCCATGACGTCAAACAACTCTGCTGATACTAAAACTGTGAAATGAAAAATGGTCAGTATCAGAAATATGAGATAAGAGGTGTTGTATAATATCAGGTAAAATTTTGGGAGAAATTTTGACACCGAGATTAAATTTTTAGTACCAGTACATGCTGTACATGAGAAAATGATGGCGATCTGTTTTCCTTTGAGCAAAAAATTAAGTCACAATATCAGGTTAGTTTATCAGCCATTTTGGGTGAGTAATGTGGTTTTTGATTATCTATTAAGTCATTTTTCTGAAATTGGGAAGTAACTTGGAGATATTTTGCTGAAGCAGACTCTAAAAGCACAAATTCTGTCACACTGTTTGCCAATATCCTTAATCACACATGGGTCATGTATCTATTCCTCACACGCTATATACATAAATATTATTTTGAATGTCCCTTCAGACACCGTCCCTCCACTGGGTGAAGGGACAGTGCTTCAGACAATCAATTAAAAGTTCCTAAATCTGTGGACATTTTTTTTTCAACATATTAATAGTTTGTATGCAGCGTCTATATTCTAATAAGTGCCCTTTTTGTTTGCAATATCAAAATAATGCATTTGCTTTGTAGATGTATACAGGAGAGTTTATTACACCGTATGCAACGAGAATCTATGAACTGTGAGTACACATATACATGTAGGATAGCCGCAACGGCTCAGCCACAGATAATAGCTGGAAGTTTAATGTACATCTAGTGCATGCCAATTAATAGAAGAATTGAAGACACACATTCTAACATTCAATAAATTCCAGGATTAGTTTCTCATGGCATTTAAATTCAATGCCAGGTTATTTTTGGTTAGCTCTAGTACAGCAATTGTATTATAACCTATAGGTTTCTGTATACACACAAGTGAATGACGTTCTCAAGGGCAATTTTACTTATGAAGTTACAAGATAATTCCCTAAATTCAATTTATCTGTGACTATCAATTCAGAGAAAAAAGGTTTGCTTTGGAGCTATGGAATCTTCTGAGAAACACAGCAAGTAATTGTTAACATAATTTTGCAATCACAGTTACACAAAATGTAGGACGCCATAATGAGCTCACATATTTTGAAGTGGCATAAGGTGTTTTATGACAGGGTGTAATATCTTGAGCAAGATCTTGAGCTTTCATTTATGTTGTATCGGCTGTTCAGAGAGTAATTTACCTTCTAAAGCACCTGTTACATTAGGGTATCAGTAATTCAAGTTCTCCTTATACTATATTTTTTAGGTTTTGTTTGTAAGTTCCGCATTGTACAGCTCCCGAGCTCACGTGACCTTAAATGGCCGCAAGTACGAGTATGGCGTATTCATAATTTGCACAGGATTCATGCAAAAGTTGTTGTTTGGTTTGTTGCACAGTCTACCGTACCCACTGACGTACGATAATCGATAACAAATAATTTTCACTTTTGGGAAACAAATCTAAAGCCATAAGCTACTTACAAGTTATCAAAATAATCTATATATGGACAGTATTTTGTACGAAACTTTTGTCTGTTCAGTGTCAGTGACGCGTGACGTTTATAATATACATATTTGATCCTAAGGATCACGACAGTCGCAATCGTACCCGTGGTGTTCACAGAGGCCGGAAGAGACAGTTAGTGAATATGGAAACGTAGCTGCGGTACTGAAGCTCGAGGTTTTGCCCGGGTATTTGGGTCGGACGGCAAAACCAGACCCACCCAGGCAAAACCTCGAGCTATACCGGCAGTTCTGCAGCTAACGCAAACGTATAGCTGCAATACTGTAGCTCGAGGTTTCACTGCGTATTTGGGTCGGACGGCTGTCCGGACCAATGCAGCTCACGCGGCCAGGCCAAGAGGCGCTTGCTGAATTGCTCGGATCATGGAGTATGTACGACGTCGACAGTTTAGAAATTATACATGGAAACTTAACTTTACACTTCAAGGTATTAAAATAGAAAATTTCACCAAGACACTCACCTTTTTAGTGATTGCAGCATCCGATGAGCTCGGTCTAGGTGATAGACGTCCACGGCGCTCCCATAGGCTGATAGGCGTCCATTAGGGAGAGACTTGCCACATGACGTCACTGGTTTTCCCCGATTTACCAGAAAGAGGCTACACAGGCCTGCAACAACAGTGCAAGGGAGCGTTCACGCAGATGATTTGGGTGGGCCACAAAGACCTGGGAGTCCATTTAAAACAGGAAAACTCCAAAGGTTTGGAGGTGGGGGTTTTCGGGGTTTTTTGTTTGTTTTTTTTATTTTTTTATTTTCTCAACATAATAGGCCTACAGGGGTTGCTTGCTTTCAAAAAATGACAGCGCTGTCAAAAAATTAATACTTTGGCGAACAAAAATATTCCGGCAAATACAGGTGTTTCTCCACATGTTTCAGTGTGTGAAGTCATATCAATATGATTTGTCTATTATCTTTGTTATTATCGTGCTTTGACAAGTCTAAAAAAGCTTGTCTTGCCCTATTGTGACAACAGAGTGAAAACGATGTGTTTCTAGCATGTCCGAAATAAATATAAAGGCCGATAACTGAAGACTTGGCTTTCATAAGTTCTCTTTGTGCTTGTTGGCTGGCTGTAGGGCCTACGTAGATCGACCCTGTTGCTGGTATGTAAGTATGCACAAAGCTTATCTCGGGAAATAAAGACAAGGGAATATAAATGAGACGTATCTTTGACTTCGGTTTTCCTTCATCGTCAATAATGTTTTTGAAAAGATGACCGAGCATTTGATACAAGAATACATTCGAAGGTTTTAGGAATTAAACCCCCGTGCGGACTTAATCCAAAAATCTAGCAACATATTTATATAACGATTACAATTTCAAAAGAAGACAAAAGACAGAAACACCTCATAATCTTCTTAACACCTCAGTTAATCTCGATCCCGGGCTTTTCGAGTCAGGGTTTAAGTGCTTCGAAATTGAAAGTTTACTCCAAACATTCTGTAAGAAAACTTTAAAACCATTCCTTTTCGAAATAGACAGTAAAAGTCTCAGGGGTCACAGTGCAAAATTTAGTACTAGAGCAACAAGTTACCCATTATACCAATTAACCAACACTTGAAATTCCAAAAGGGCTGTCACCACTGTATTAATTGTTCGATTTTCACAAAATATTACGGTTCATCAGCTTCAAAATGACCTCCCATGCGCTAGACCAAAAACGTATGAGAAGAGTCCAATACCTGCCTTCGAGATGCTTTCCACCATAAATATTTTCAGGCGGTATCAAGGTGCTGCTGGCAGAATGCACACTCATTACAAGTAAGTATGTAGAGTTTGATCCCAGGCCATGGCTGGAAATTGTGTCATTGAGCAAGATACTTTTGTACTCCGTGCTTGTATCATACCAGTAGATTCGTGAAATGTGTAATCGGCCATTTTCATGACATCAACGCGACCCAACATTCTGGCATTTTTTGTTGTAAGACGGCGTTCAAAATGCAATATTAATAATTATAATATGAGTTTGCTGAAAGTGTCATCTAGTGGCAATTAAGTACAGAATTAGATGTGCTTTATGAAAATCAGCACAGGTATGATGATGTCTTGAAGAAAGTGTGCGGAAGGTTTATCTTTATTGGAAAATCTTGGCACACTAGGTGTACGTTACATTGCTGGGATGGTAATATTTCATTGGAACATTTCTCTCTAGTATGACTGAGTATATTGAAAACATGTGGAGGTACGCTCGCATCTCGCTTTTACTTTCAAAGTGAAAAGTATGCGGTCAGCTGCAGAGTTATGCACGGACTACCGGTATGTGCGATCGCATTGTGTAGCATGAGTACAGTGGCGCGTGAGTGGTACGTGCGTACGTGTGACGAATTAGACGGTAGAGACGCGCGTTTCTCCCAAGAGGAGTTTTGGGTCAAAAATGGAATTAAAATGACGATGAACATATGTGTCATTCTGGAACACTAGCGTCGAATTTCATTGGCTTTGCGGTCCCAGGGGCCAAACCGCGCATAGATCCTCCCTTTTTACGTTACTGTACACTCAGAGAACCTGTGAAAACTTTATTAGGCAGCAGAGTCACGCACTGCGCGAGATGCATCGGCCACTGATCACGCAGCGTGAGTGTTGTTGCGGTGCGTGAGTGCTGTTCTCAACCTATTTCTATAAAAGTCATTTCACAGTCGCTTGTACTTTGATACACGGCGAAGGCCCGCTATACGTATAAGCAAAGAAAAGATCAGAATTCGAAGGCCGTGTATCATGTACAATGTTACGAACAGACAGCTGCGTGGATAGGGTTTGGAGCCGACATAATTGACTGAATACTGGTTCTCACATTTCAAATGTAAGCATAAACACAAGCAAGAGGTATGACAAGAGGTATGTGACAACCGATGTAGACTCTTTATTTGACCATGAACGTCATTCTATGTGATATTGGTGGTCTGGAGGACAAAAACGTGTCAAACCTTTGCAATTTTCCATTGTTTCAGCGCATACCACAGCACAGACCAACCAGGACAAACAAACAAACAAACAAACAAATACATACATATGACTGCTATGAGAGTAAACAATAGCTTAAATAAGAATTCAAATAATTGACTGAACAACATATACAACACATGATTCGGTATCACTACTCACAAACTCAGTGATATTAGCTAACTGGCGTAGCATCTTGAATATACTGCATGTGTTGCTCAGCCTTGTACTTCAATTCTTATTAAATTTATCGTTTTCTCTTATACTTGTTTATAAATAGTTCCGTTTGTTTGTTTGTTTTCTCTCATGTTTATCTAGTTATTTGTATATTAATTTCGTTATCCTGGTTTCCCTGTGACCACAGTGGACACTCCTACGCCCGTGATTTATTTAATAATCCATCGTTCCATCATGTGTAACAGACACATGACAAATTGAACTGCTTTACGTCAGTTTCGGTTAGTTACTTCTAAATCAAGTTTGTTTCTTATCAATGAAGAAGCTGGTGTACAGTGATTTCCTCCAATTCCTAGGCAGCCTATCGATAGCAATCTGCTACCCTACCCATTGCGGAACAAATTGAACGTCATTGTCGACTGAATACTTCAAAATGTTAGAAGTTACATGTGGAGGATCTTTCATATGTAAAATTCAACAATTTGCACTCACCCTGTCACAGTATGGGACTCAATCATACAATTGCACTTACGGGATTTCAGGAAAAACCGACCCATGCATAAATCCTGATGAAGTTTTATTGCCATCCCCAACGCATCGGCTTCAACCAGACGGTGGAATGGCTCTCCGCTAACTGGGCTTTTAGTTATACTGCCAGTATCCCTTGTGAAAGTGAACAATTATCGACCAAAAATTGAAATCATGCAGGAAAAATCGGTCCCAGACAGATATTGAGAGTCTACTTTGCTTTTGCTGCATTTATGTGCTGACTTATTTCATAGATTGTGGAGCAGATGAAGTTTTCACCACCTCGTCTTTTGTTGTGTTGCGTTTTGTTTCTTTTCTCTTTTTCTTTCTTACTTTCTTGAAATAATAAATTTCAATTTCAATTTTCTCGAAAACATTCGATTTTCAGGAAAACGATATGGTCACAATTTCATTTACTCCACAACTACGATCATTTTGAATTGGAAATATCGGTAGATTTTAGGTTATTCTTTACACTATCACAAATTTATTATGTCTAGCCATTCTTGCTTTGTGAGAGAATGGTTTAGAGCTTCCTTGGGGAAACAAAAGTTGTAAATCTTTCCGTTTCGATAGGGTAACCCTCTTAAAGAAAATCGTCGGAACTGCGCTCAAAAGTCGTATGGACCCATACGATCAATGTACAAACACTATATCCAAGGTACTATATTGTGAAACTTAACAGTTGCAACTAAACTTACGTGATGCAACTAGGCATCCAACATGAAATACACTGCCTGTGACAAGAAAGTCGCACAGGCGCAGTTCTGGCGATCCTTAGCCTCCCTTATAATTTCATAAATATCTAAAGATGGCCTGTACGTTGCGTCGTGATTCATTGTTTACAGTATATAGAACAACTTTGCGTCTCAGTGGTAAGAGATTGGTTCGTTCTCCGGATAGCGTTTCTTTCATAGTTGTTCTAATGACTTTCGGTTTCAGTTTCGCCAGATGTTAGTTTCGCTATCCATTATTCTTTAGTAGCTTCACTGTCTATTGAGATAGCGTGACCTTGCTGAGTCATTCGGCTCTTGTTATGCATTATTGATTTATTAAAAAACCCACCAATGAGACGGTTCCTTATATCGACGTTCGTACTATACCTGCAAATCTAGTGTGTGTGACGTGTCTAATCTACAAAGTTGTACCAGACATTAAAAAAGTGAACGCAACGAACATGTAAGTGTCAATTGAAGTGGATTTGCCAATATATGGTCACGGTTACTTTACATAGAGTAACCTTGATATTGTCAACACTCACTGACTGATGATGTCCAACTTAGGAGGAAATTAAGACATTGTCAATTGCAGCTGTGCAAAGGAAGAAACAAACTTGGATGTACACTTGAACTTCTGTTGTTAGTATTAGTTTAATTTACTGAGTGGTCAATCCCTGGGCTTAACAGCTTCCTCTTTTTCTGGAAGAGCCTTGGAGGTTAACAGTGCCCTGGTACAGGTCTAGCAACCTTAATTTCCAACGGCAAATCATTAGGGCGCACAAACAGAAAGCATTCTCTGACCGTATATCTTGTAGCCTAGAATCCTATTCGTCCGCTTGCCTCCGTACCGAGGTACGGAGGCAAGCGGACGAATAGGATTCTAGGCTATATATCTTGTTGAAATTACCAGAAAGAGGTGTCAAACGTAATTCTCATTGGATCGCAGGTCTCTCGCTGGTTTATACATATAATTTGACCAAATCTCTCAAATAAACATGTAACAGGCGCATTTTCCATGATTAATTTCGAAAGTTAAGAAGAGTATTTTCAATTTAGTGCGAGCATCTACCGGTAGCCAATGAAATGTATGAGAATCTAATTTCGCTGCAGCATTCTGAAGAGACTGCAAGTCGAGTAAGTTGGCCCTCAGGAATACCAAACAAAATACCAATCAAAGCACTGTTCCAGTAAGTAGTTGGGATGTCACAAATGCATGGACTGGTTTTTCAGTTGAAGATCTATCAATCAGTTAACGGGTTTTCTCTGCAAAGAAAAGAATACATTTCTGCAGATATGCAACCATCGATTCAAAATAGCGCTCAGATTCCTGACTGAAACTGAAGGAATAATGTCACAATGGCTTATTCGAAGACTGTCCAGCTCTGCTGCATACGAAAGAAATTAGATGTGTAAAATTTCATTCGAGTTTGTTTGCTCAGCCATTTTACTCTCGTGTGCAGGGCAATTTTTCGTGAGTTTATTTTCCCCCTCTAGCCGTTGAGAAAGTATTCAACATGTTTGATGTTTTTTGCCTCGCGAGGCCTAGGCAAAGTTCCCATCGTGTGCGCCGGAGAAAGTGATTTTCTTCAGTTTTTGTACCAAAGTTCGTGTGTGGAGACCACATGATAGTGGAAAATGATAGCCGGTAGTCTGGCCCGTAGCATTGAAAACACAGTCGATTATGGTTCGATACATGGCAAAAGCCGTAAAGATATATGGCAGACAAGATAAGTTGGTCTTTCATTCTAATCCTTAGAGCCTTTGCCGTGTATCGAACCACAAGTTGTGTTTTCAATGCTACGGGCCAGACGTAGACCATGGGCGATCATTTTTACTCAGTACAAGCATGTTGGATTTCATCCAACCGCAAACATCATCAACACAGAGCTCTATTTCAAATGTCGTCATGCAGGTCTGATGCAGATGACATACATTTACGTATTGTCCGAATGTCAAGTTTCGGGAAATATTGGGTTGTTTGCATTTCCAGTGCCAAATTTTGCGCAGTGACTCCTGATTTTTATTCTCGATTTTGGAAAAGGAATGGAAGGTTTGAGCAAAAGGGGCGAGACGTGTACTGCCTGAACTTACATATAATTATAGTAATACTTCCCTTGTAAAATACCAAGATCAAACATGGCAATATTTTTAATGATCTACAAAAGTTATATAATCACAAAATAACGGTTATTTTGACCGATGACTGTCCCTTCATACCGATACGTAGAATAATGCACCACTTTATACACATAAGAGAGCTTGAGATATTAACCTGATTTTTGGACCTATATGTCAGCTATTGGTGGTATGGAAAAGAACACGCCTTTATCAGAGAAACTATACCATCAAAATCATAGAAGCACACACAATCAATAAACTGTTAACATTTGATAGGGGTCAGTCCAGGGCAACAAGGCTGATTAATAATTAACAATTATGGGTTATGGTAGCAACAACCTAAATACGGTATAATAACATACTCAACAGCAAGACTTTCATCTCCTTTGACTCATATTTCGACGATGCTAAATTTGCAACGGTATATATTTATGTCCCACTTTCTGTGGATGAACCGTCATTCGGTATAAGTACGATAGCAGAGCTACATTGTATAATGTTTACCCCAGTGTTTGAAACATGGTTTCATATGACCTGCGATAAAAAGGTTAACACTGCGGTGCTATGCACCTGCCATCTCAGGCTAGTCAGATATGTACACGTAAATATGCGTCATTTAGTGATACTATAATGAACAATGGCTTAACCATGCCAATTACAAATGAAATGCACAGTGTGCATTCTAACTCACTTTTAGCTCATTGAGTCAATTTAGGAATCTTTTTAATTTCCTTTTGTCAGCCGTACAACAGTCAGTATGTTAATTTACCATAGTATAGGCACTCTGAACTAGGTTAAAATTTTATTCACCATTCGCTGACGCTGATAGCAATAATTGATAAACAGAAGTTCATCAAACAAATACACTACTATAACTACACCCCCCTTTTATATTTCCTGATTTACTTGATCACAAAGTAGTACTTCTCAGAGATGAGAAGAATTAACCTTTGTGAGGCCTTCAGGTAAATAAGATCTACGAACGCTTTACATACAAAGTATTTCATGGTTGCCTGTAATTTTCAGGTATTTCTTGCTATTACTCAGCAAAATTATAGTTTCCAACAGGCATATACAAGGGGATATATATATATATATATATATATATATATATATATATATATATATATATATATATATATATATATATATATATATATATATATCTACGAACACTTTACATACAAAGTATTTCATGGTTGCCTGTAATTTTCAGGTATTTCTTGCTATTACTCAGCAAAATTATAGTTTTCAACAGGCATATACAAGGGGATACATACAACATATATATATATATATATATATATATATATATATATATATATATATATATATATATATATATATATATATATATATATATTTAAAAACTATCTACTGTTGATTGACCAATCAGAGTGCTCAATTCAGGGTGTTTTATCTACTCGTAAAGCCCTGGTCACCAAATTCCAGAAACGAATGACAGCGCCGTAGTAAAGTACTGTCCAATCAAAAGTGAACATGTCATATTCTGTAGACATCTGGTACGTTTTAATATTCAAATTTGGTAACACAGCGGAAACCAGCTGCAACACAAAATCTGCTGTGCCCTAGGGCATTTATATAATGTGACCTAGTAGTCCAGTCAATTTAGGGTTTAACCTAGGACTAATTGCAACAGAAATTATTTCTTCACCATGACCTTTGGAAAGGTCTCACTAATGACATACTAAAAGTATAGGAAAATCTAAGGGGTGCAAATTGGTTAAATTTGCATATATTCAAATTAGCTATATATTGCCTGTAAAATGACTGCTATACTCACATTTTGGGCATGTAAACTGAATTCAAGTGACTTTTTTCATTGCAACACAATTTAGTAAGGTTCAACAAATTATTTTCTAAATGTCCCTAACAATAAATATCATGCAAATTACCTAATTTGCATATATTCGCAGTTTTTCCATTAAATTTTCCATTAAAATTAATGTTTAGGCTCATATATAAACTAATTTTTTCTCTATGAAATTGTTAAGGTTTTGCAAGAATTATCAATTCCATACCAAAAAAATATGAGATTGACCTTATTTGCATGCTAATTATTTTAATACAAAATGCCTAATTTGCATAATTGAATACAATATGACTACAATAGCTTCCATTGACATTTTCTGGTCTTTCTAAAATGCAATGAATAAAGAAGAGTTTCAGAGCATTACTGTTTAAATAAAGGTAATCAGAATATTTTCTTTGGACATTCTTCTTTCTTTTAGGACGTTAAGGTTATTCATGAAAAATCATTGGACGTGTTCAATTTTTTTTGACATTCATTGTCAATAGTTCAGTCATTTTCTCCTTCAACATGTTCGATTGCAGTAAAATTTTTGATGGAATTTGTCATGCTTTTGGTCACTATTTTCAATGACGATGGAAATATTCAGTTACTAATAAATGGTTCGCCACACTTAAAAGTTGTGCCTCTGAATCATCTTTCTCATTATTGAATATTGATTAGTATAAATACGAACATCATTTGAATCACCATGATGGTGATGGTGATGACAATTGTTATGATAGTCATTATCATATCATAAATTTCTTCCTTTTTCTCCCTGTTCACATCTTCCTGTAGGTTTGTTCCTTTGTTTACAGCCTGAATCCTTTCGTTGACAACAGAAAGTCTAGATTTTGTTTTCTTCCGGGGTTATTGACGCTACTGCAGTTCATTGTAGCACCCATAAAATAGGGGAAGGTCAACTCAATGAAAATATGTGAAGCCAGGGATGATATAATTGTACAGTGTATCATATCAGATCTTAGATGTGCAAGTATCACTCATGGGGCTGTTTATGTAATGTACTTTCCATTTGCAGATTATAAGACTTTTGTATCATTACCAATAAGATCGATCATTGAAGGAATTGACAGTCTGGCCAATTTGAGGTGAGACTTCCAAAAGTTTGAAAATACAGGATGACCAATTATATGATAATTTGATGTAAAAAATTTGATATTTTAATTGATAAACTCGTTAACGGCAGCTTCTGTGATGCAAATCCCTTCCATTTTGGTTTTCTTGTTTCACGGTTATAAAAATTACAATAAGCAGCTAGACCATGTAAAATTATGAAAGGTATCTAGATTTGCTTTTACAAGACTGATTTAGATTATCATGTTTCAGTTAACAGATTTTTTTTTAGTTTTTCCTTTAATGCTTTGGCTGTTTACTGTAAGAACAGACGGGAAATCTCGCTCTTTAGTCCATTATATGACTTTATACTGTTTTCAATTGTCGTCTTCAAGAAATGTAAAAATTTTGAGAAATGCAGTGTCTTTTGATTATCGTAATGTCTTTCAGCTGTTTAAGGAACAGCTTTGCTCATTACATATTTCATAATTGGCAGTATAGTATAATAATTGTACCTCTATATCATCATGATCATTATAATTGTATTTCTATATCATTATTATCCTAAATTTCTGTACGTGGCATTAACAGGCAAGTTGCACACAGTCAAACTAATATCTGATTTACCAGTGACCACATAACCTGGTCTTTAATTACATTTTCCCAACATTTAAAGTAATACCGGTAAGGGTGAACATAGAAGAAACCATTAGAGCTGAAACACAAATTTTCTTCAGCCCCCCATAGTACAAAGCTTTTGACATTTGGACTAGCATTTTGGTATGTATTAAGATAATCAAAATCCGCCAGAAAGTTCCACATATCATTGAAACGAACTATACGAATCAATCATCGTTTAGTTTCACAGGGCTTTTCATTCTGTATGCCCTATTAGTATATAATCATTACAATGAGTTAAAATACACAGAAAATAGATAATTATGTCAATTTTTTGTAATGAGCAAAATGTTCATTCAAGTTGTAAAATGATCATCTTTCGACAGGAAGTACTTAAAGTAATTATAACTTAAATAAGTAGTGTCTCTTAATGTAACTTCTTATTTTACTGATAATATAATTAATTAAAATAAGTTGACGTCAATTTGAAAAATTAGAGAAAATTATTTTAATCATCATATAGAATTTATGCACACGAGGAATCGTTCAAAACTAGGTAAAAATATTTAGCAATTTTAGTAAAAAATTCCAATCTCTCTTTACGATATTGTATAACATTTCAAGTTTCAAGTATTACATGTAGAAGAATGTAGGCATTTCCTATAAAATATTTTACAATTAGCCCTGTTGCACAATGTAGATTGTATTAAATTTTGAATATACCTTTCCTTGGACTTTTTAATGTTCCAATTAGAAAAAGGAAATGACATGGTTGATTTAATAGGCTAATGCAAATAAGAACTTTTTTTACTGCTGTAAGATATATTTGAAAACATTGCCTAAACTAAAAACACATAAATGATCTTACATAGCCTCTTAAATCACTTTCGTAAATATATTATCAACAACAGATTTGTATAGCATCTATGACCCATTTACTATTTGGGTAAATTAGCTGTCTTATGCACAACTTCATTAAACTTGGGATATGTAATTTCCATGACCCTACTAAAATTAACAATAATGAAATAGTTTTAATGATCTTGCTTGTTTTTTAACATTATATATCGTCATTTATAGGTCAAAGAAAGGTAAACGTAAAGTGGTAGAAGGGGCACATTGCAGTTATGTAATATGAGGAATCTTAAATGATATGATTCATTGCCTACACACAAAAAATACATTAAGTCATCCAATTCCTTGAATAAAATGTCATTTTGCTCAATATATTTTTAAGAAATCCATTAATAGCAACGATTTTGTTCTCATGACTGAGTGTAACATTTATTCAGATAATGCACTCTCTCACCTCTTTCTCTTAGAATTTACTAGTCATTTTGTTTGTCGTTCTGGGACACTCCTGAAATACACAGTGAAAACATACGGTTTACTTCTTTTTGTGTAGATTAAATTTAATTTTTTAAGTGAAATCCAGTGAAAAGTGAAACACAGTTGCAGCCATACTTGATTTATGCAAATTAGGAATATTTCTTGGGCGATAAAATATATTCAAAAATATTGCGTGGACAAAAAATAAGATAAATGCATACATTACTCGAACATAATGTCGCGGTTTTTTTTTCAATTCAATATGCATATTTCTTTTATCAGTGAATGTATTGCACCCATTATCCGTTTATATCTATACAAATTAGGTAATGTTATACCTCTTAGATTGTATTGGACTTTTAGTATGTCATTCTAGGACCTCTCTAAAATACACAGAGAAAAAATAATTCTATTGCTGTCAGAAGAAGCTTAAAATAGTTATTAATTAGGGATATGCAAAGAAAAGCTAAGTGTTGTGGCGGCCATATTGGATTTTTGCAAATGAGGAATGTATTTCTATGGCGACAAAATATTTGCATCAACATTGCCTAAACCAAAAACAAGGCAAATAAGCCAAAAACCTGCATAAATCATGTTTAGCCAAATATTTAAGTAGAAAAATTCTTTCAGCACCAAGTTGTAACCATAATCTTTTTACATTTATGCAAATTAGGCATTGTTTACATTTCTAGATTTTACTAGGCTTTTAGTATACCTTTGTAGGACCTCTTTGAAATACATAGTGAATAAATTATTATAGCTGTCAGAAGTAGCTTAAAAATAGTTATTAATTAGAGAAAAACAAAGAAAAGTGAAGTGTTGTGGCGGCCATATTGGATTTATGCAAATGAGGAATATTTCTATGGCGACGAAATATTTATATCAACATTACCTAAACCAAAAATAAGGCAAATAAGCCAAAAACCTGCATAACATATCATGTTTAGCCAATTATTTTTAGCAGAAATATTCTATCAGCACCAAGTTTGTAACCATAATCTTTTTACATCTATTCAAATTAGGCACTGTTTACAATTCTAGATTGTACTAGGCTCTCAGTATGTTATTCTAGGACTTCTCTACAATACAAATTGAAAACATTTTTCTATTGCTATCAGTAGTAGCTTAAAAATAGTTATTAATTAGAGAAAAACAAAGAAAAGTGAAGTGTTGTGGCGGCCATATTGGATTTATGCAAATGAGGAATATTTCTATGGCGACAAAATATTTCCATCAACATTGCCTAGACCAAAAACGAGGCAAATAAGCCAAAAAACCTGTATCAAAATCATGTTTAGCCACATATTTTAAGTAAAAACCATCTATCAGCGACAATTTTATACCCATGAGCCCCCTTTACATTTATGCAAATTAGGCACTGTTGCACCCCTTAGATTTTATTATACTTTTAGTATGTTATTTCTAGGACCTTTCCAAAATGCATGGTGAAGAAATAATTTCTGTTGCAATTAGTCCTAGGTTGACCCCTTTTTTGGCTTAGATTGACTGGACTATAGGGCATTTATAGGATGTTCCATTACATTGGAAGGCTATTTCACAAATAAAAGTTTTAATTCATATCCTAAACATGTTACATTGACAAAGGGGACGGTTGACGTAAACACATTGAAAACTAAAATATATCAGTTAGGGGCGATAGTTTTTAAGTCGGATAAAACCCTCGTCCTCGGGCTCTTCTGGTATATAAAGTCCAACCCTATGATAAAATGTCTCGGCCTGCGGCCTCGACATTTTATCGTTGGGTTGGACTTTATATACCAGAAGAGCCCTCGTACTCGGGCTTTATCCTATATATATATATATATATATATATATATATATATATATATATATATATCTATCTGTAGGTACAATTACAGTGAAATTTTTTTACCGTAGAATATTGACTGCACCTCGGGGCCAGATATATATTTGGAATCAGACTCTTTTTGTGCTGTCTTTCTATACAACTGGAGCATCCACTTGTGGAACAACTTAAAAAAGCTTATAAAGGGCATCCCTAAAAGCGATATATTAAAACCGAAAGCTGTCAGACCAGCAATATCAGAAATAATGATTTGACCAAAAATGAACAAATTAGCGCTAAATTTGTGTTTGTACATTACATCAGCATTTGAACAAAATTGATCATCGATTGATTGTAGACAAATATTTCAAAGAATGTTGAAAAATGAGCACAAAATATAGAAAAAAATTACAAATTTACATATGCAAAAGTAAAAGTAAGCTTGACAAAACTTAATAAGGACATCATAAAAAGCTGCATATTGAATTTGAAAGCTCTCGGACCAGTTCAGCCAAAAAAATTTGCACATGCAAATTTCCTCCTCATTTGGACAAATACAAGTTATGTCATCCTAAGTGACTTGGAGACCAAATTTGAATGATTTCTGAGCAGTGCTGTGGCAGACAACAAATGGGTTACCTATCTGGAAAGCTCCACCACTAATCAGTATTTACCTCAAAATTATTGTGATTCTTTACTGTTGATGAATACAAATGGCACTGCAGAATGCTGAGATACACCAAAAAGGAGTCTGACCTTGGCATTGCATAAGATAAATATGATTAAATGTTAAGGTAGCATGCACCTTGGGAACAGATATTGAAATCCTTGAACTTGTACAATATTCTTTTGACCTACCACTTGTGGGTGCTCCATTTGAAGCTCATGGAGTAAGAAAAGTTTTCACCAGCATGGTTTGTGAAAATCAAGAATTTTATTTCCCCCATGGAATTTTGAGTTTCAAATATCAGTAAATATTGTGTAATTTTGCATCTCTGGTATCAAAATTTGCACAGTGATCCCAAATTTTTAGTCTTGATTTTGGAAAATATTGATTTAAAGTTTGCTTGATGAAAGGTTTGAGCAAAAGGTTGAGTCTTTTTTTGATCATGAACTGCCTTGAAGGTAAAATTTCGATCATAGAAATCAAAGCTGTCACTACAGGTACTTATGATTGTAAACAGTTCTTTATTTCATAAAGATTTCAATGTATTCAAAATTTGTACATTACAATTAAGTTTTTTTCCTGAAATCTCAAACAACGTATTGGATTTCAAATAGCAAAAATTAAGATGACATATTGATTGATGGAATGATGCAAGAAGATCTACGTTTCTACGATATTTTGAAGAACTTACAACACATACACTTCTATCAGACAGTAATTGCATTACCATCAAATGAAGAGAACAACTATTGTTTCGAACAAAAGGCTAAATGCAATTTCCACTATTTTGCTAACGAGTTACCTGTGACAACTATCTACATGTATATCTATGTCAAATAACACTGGTTTGCTAATCTTCTACATCAGGAGTACTGGATGTTTGTGGAAGAGCAACTTTGTTGCAGTGTCAAGAACAATACATTTAACTTTCAATAATATTTTCATTATTTTCTTGTAAAAATAATTTTCTTCTTCTCCCTTAAGTATGTTGAAATACAAAGTATGGTCATTAGTCTTGCAATGTCATTGCTTAGACTGAAAGACTGAGTCATGTGTAGGTACTCCATCAACTCTACCCCTATGGTACACAACTGAAGGCAGTGTAGGTTACCACATTCAACTCAAAGAAATGAAGTAACCCCCACAAATGACACAGCAGGTTTGTCAAACATGGAAAAAGAAAACGCATAATTTAAATGGTTATCAAGTCTGGTTTTGTAATAACAAAGATGTTAGATAGTGAATATTCATCACTGAGTCTTCATTAATGGTTAAGGTTGGAGACTGCGTAGCTTGCACCCATACATAATTGAGTCTTTCAGTCTACGTCATTGTTGACATGTGAAAACATTCATTTTTCATGATGTCATTACACATTACACAATTGGCTGTGTTGGAAAGCCTAACACAAAGTATCTTGAAAAGATTTGTTGAGAAAAACAACAACATGTATTTTCAAAATCTAAAAAAAACTAGAAATACATCCAAGTTTTAGCTAATGGAGCTAAATTAAACCCTAGATAAACAATCTGTGATCTTAAAATCAAATCATAAGATCTCACATTTAAAATTAACATTTCAGTAGTAGTGAGTTGGAGACAAGTACTCTATTGCTTTGAACATGGATGTGAAAATGACTGCACCTTACTGCCTTTTATAAAGATAACTGCCAAACCTTGAGCCCTTGCATTAAAAACAGCTGCTACACAATTATATACAAATCCAATTTTGCTTGCACTCAAGTAAATTCCCTGCATTAAACAGCCAAAATATAGAAGGAAAATCTGTGACAAGATTGGGTTATGTTAGTATGCGCCTCAGTGACAGATATTCAGACTAAAATTTTTACAATTATTTTCTAATCTACTTCTTGTGTGGGCTAATTTAAAGCTCTTTGAGGAGGAAAAATTTTCACTGCCTTAGTTTTTTGAAATTGACAATTTCATCTTTCCTTCTAGAGTTAGCACAGGGTTGCAGCCATTTTGAATTTCAAATATTGGTACATGTCAGGTATAACAAACTTAGCATGGTAATCTCTGATTTATATTCTTGATTTGCTAAAAGAGTATGGTTGAAAGTCTCATTGAGGAAAGTTTGAGCAAAAGTTTAAGTCTTTCACTTTCGAGGCACATACTAACTTAAAGGATATGAGTTGTACAAAAACTAATATACTAACAATTTACAAGTATGAAACATCATACATATATGATTCATTCAGGATGAGTTACAAGTCTATATTTTTTTTGCATAGGCAATGCCTACGACTGATTTGTCCTGTACTTTGTACCACTAGTGATTTAGCAAGAATACATAAACTACAGTGCAATGAAGGACTGCTACTAATGCTGTAAACACCTCAACTTGGTCATTGCTTGCGTGTCTGTGGGAGAAGTATGGTTTTCATAACCTAATAGATCATGCTATGATAGATCATACAGTGTGACTTCAATTCATGCAGCAAACTCATTGCTTTTGAAAAGCTAAACTTTTCCGCTTATAATGCTGAATAACAATACATTTGACACATGGAAAGTACTTCAGATTGCGATAATGTATATTTAACCCTTTGGGTGCCAAAGTCAATTTTTTTAGCCTTAATAAAATATGTGCCAATCATTTTTTTTCAGATTTTTGCCAAAATTTTGATAAAAAAGTAGCGCCAATAAAGTGTGATGTCCTTTTGGTCAAAAATTATCATAAATTCTAGAAAAATTCACAAATATTAGTAAAATGTTGCACTAAAATTTTGGCGGGAAAAATTACAGCACTTAAAGGATTAAATAACTGATATAGACATTTCACATGTACCATTCTGCAAAAGTTAAGCACATGATTGAAGGATGCGTAATTTACCTTTTCATCGGTAGTCTTCGGGAAATCAAAATTATTTTCATTGGAATGGATTAACTTACATGCTATGAATAATAGAATCTCACACCCCAAGGACCTGGGATCAGATTTCTCACACGAATTGGGGCTATTTTGTCTCACACGAGACTGTGGTTCGCGTGAGACAAAATATCCCCAACGTGTGTGAGAAATCAGATCCCAGGTCCTTGGTGTGTGAGATTCTTTTTCTCACATGACCACAAAATGCGTTAAATTCACATTGGACACGTACAACATTATTCAAAATCGTGACAACTCTGTCGTCTGCCACTGTACTCTGACCTGCTTACTTTGTAGTTCCAGTCCGTGTGTTACTTGTGTTACACGAAACAGATTGTTTATCATCCAATCAGAGCTCAAGTAATATTTACTGCAGAGTGTGGGACGATTTCTGAGAGTGTGGGATCGATTTTTGCCACACCGTAGATCCCACACTCCACAGTACAATAAATTACCCACAATTCTCTATGATTTGTATTCTTGAGGTTACTTTTCTAAAAACTTTTTCAGTTCTGCATGTAAGCACTAATGTGCAGCATCAGAAAAATTGTTAAATAATATCTAGTAAAAGTACATTTAGATATTTCAGTGAAAAATAAACAACCATAAAAGTCACATTCTTTAGGTACTACAAATGCCTTGCTTTTTGGGCAGCAAGTTATGACGAACTGAAGGGGTCATTCTCTGAAAAAACTTAGCATGCAAATTTATTTTGTCACTTCCATTGCAAAAAATAAATATCCTTTTGTTTCATAAAACAGGTGCAACTAGTCTCCCTGCTGTCCATCACATTATTCTGAATGGCTGAGGACACAATCTGTGGCAAATTTTACAAAAATGCTATCTCCTCTCTCAATTATGCATAATTTTCCAAATTATTTAAAATGAGAATTGAGAAGAATGGTGTGCATAAAAGTACGTTTTCAAAATTTTGATAAATAGTCTGTGGATTTGTCTACAAAGGGAGACATGGTAGACTTCACTCAGGAATCTCCGAGGATACAAATCATAAAGAATTATGGGAAATCTACAGTACTGTGCACTCCCAGTGGCCAGGAATGTGGGAAAAATTGATTGCAATCCTTTTTATCGAGCACTCCAAGATTACAGGACATTTGGCTCAAACAAGGCCACATTTGGCTCAAAGTTTTATTGCATATAGCTGCATTTTATATTTTGGAGCTCTTGTTTAAAGAGTTTTATGGCAAAGTTTAGGGCAAAGTTCATACAAAAAGTGATTGAAAAACACAGCTTTTTCCCCAAATGACATTGTGTTCACAGCCTTTCATGCTGAAGTGTTTACATGATGTACCACACTGGAAACACAGTCAATGTTTTCTTCAGCGGTGGATACATAACTATTCATACATCTTCTGAATGCTTTGAATTTGTTTTTTACAGCCCTGAACTGGACACTGCTTTCCCTTGAACAGTGCAGCACAGTCTTCACAAAACTTGTAATGGCAACATGGAAATACAATGAAAGAGCGTTTCTTGTTTCTGCATTTGACACACATGTAAGTTTGTCCCTGAAAAGATAAAAGCATATATGATATTATCAGTTTTTCATATAATGTAAGTATGTGTTCATGATGGGAAGAAATCTATGAGAAGACCAATATTCATTGCTGTGCTACAAAGTAGATAGACTAATGGCAATAAGTGATGATCTAAAATTATTTCCGCAATTATCACCCATTATTTTTACTAAATGTCACACGCTTTGACCGGTATGCCATCTTCACCTAATTGTAGTATCTGCGCATAGGTAAGTTTCAGCTGTGAATCTTGCAATAACTCTTCTAAATCAAATTAACAAAAATTGCAATTTTCACAGATTTGTAATAAGGCTACAGAGTGGAAACAGAAGGATGAAACATTGCAGGCTGTTAAAAAGTCAAAGGTCGCATCACAAACGATAGACAAATGCTTATTTCAAAATTGAGGATGTTCTTTGAGGCTTCCGGGTAAGTTCTTACATATAGTACATATCTACCATAGCTCAGTGAAATGAAGCTCAGTGTATATTCAGATGCTGTTTGATTTATGCTATCCACATTTGCAATGAAATACTTGCAGAAATGGTATGACAATGGATCAACGCATAACCTTCTACAGCCATGTAGGTCAACTTACCTCCAACTCTGAACAAATGTCATAGCAGGTGTTGACTATCTGGCGGCATAGTGTGTGAGCAAACTCTGCATCTTTCTTCTTTTTTGTCTCCAGAGTGAGAACCTTCTTTGCCCTGTGAAACAAAAACAAAGGATATTTAACTTGACCTAGCTCTGTCACAGTGTGATCATACATTGGTTGGAACATTTCATCATGTACATCAGACAATATATACTTATGAGAATGTTAGAGAGCAAGGAAGACATTAATATGACCTTTGCCTTTATTGACTCAGTCATCCTTACCATAGACAGAAACATGCCCTGGTTATTCATGACATGAAATAAATATGCCTCATTAAGTGTACTTGGCAAGAGGGAGGTAGTATTGTGTATTTCCTTAATAGTGGCACTCTATGTATACATGTCCTATCTCATACTTTCAAATAAACAGCAGTGTACCTTTTCTGGAAAGATTTGTTGACCAAATGTTTACTGCTATATACATCAGTATTGTTGTTTTCAATAAAATAATACTTGAAAAACCTTAAATTCAATCAATATTGAGGTTACAGGTTGCCAATAACTTTGACCTTATTGTGTGGTGAATAGTAGAAGAGCTACAATAAAAAATTTCCATACTTCTCTTCCAATGTCTTCTTATAATGCTGAACTTTCTCCACCATAGCTACATGTCTGTAATCTATACTCTTGGAAAATCTGTCTACATGGCTGTGCTGTTCTTCTAACAGCTTTCGTTTATGAATCAGCTCTCTATCAAGCTCTAGGTTATACTCTCTCAGTTCTTTGATTGCGTCATCTTTGCCTGTCAATTGAGCCTGTTGGAAAACAGTCCATGAGATCATCATTAGACAGTCATTGAAAAACAGTGATCAAAAAGTACAAGTGATTGCTTATCATTACAGCTCTTACCACTTCTGACGTAAATAACCAGTATACAAAACCAACAAAGGGAGAAGTTAGTGAAGGGACTGTATCTCATGTGGGATTACAAAGACCGACATGATATTGTAATATAGGGTTATTCACAAAATACGGCCCTGTATGGACGAGGGTTCAGTGAGTGACGTATTGGATGAGCTGAAGGCGAGTCCAATACGTCACTCACTGAGCCCGAGTCAATACAGGGCCGTATTTTGTGTATAACCCTATTATTATACACCTCCCTCCATTAATGGTCCGTATAAACTAATTCTATGGTAAATTTTGAGGGATGCGGCAAGCGCGATATGAGTGGAACGTGCGCGATTGTTGAAATAAAATTGCTACAAACCCCTGAAAGCGCGTCGCGCGTCTCCCGTATTCGGTACTCCGTGTACTATACAAAATACGGAAAGTTATTGGATGGTCAAATTCCCATAGGTTACGGCAGAAGGTGTATAATAATCACAATCATCTCCACTCATATCTTTTCTCTGTTCATATTATTTATGACAAATTGTAATTTATATCTTCTCTTCTTGTAGATGTACATGTAATCTTTAGGCAGTTCCCTTTATATACACAATACTATACCATCAAAGTGCAAAGTTGAAACCACTGTGCTGTCTGTTAGCATAGTTGCAAAGCTCCTGCTACTCCATTATTTTTCTTTGCAGCTTTCTTTGTGATAGACAGTTATCAAATTGCCATTGTCTTTCTGTAATAACTCTTTAAACATGTTATTTTAATACTTAGGGTCAATATTTGACATCGTAATACTGCATAGTTTTTGCCAACATGATAAATAACTGACTTTTTTAGAGAAATTTTCACAATGATGACCCATTCACTTTTCAAGATCTGATTCTAAAGACTGAAGAAATGTTTGTCACTGTCACTTTGGCAATCTGAGCTGGTGAGTACGGACACATTGCAAAGTATGGTATTCCTGGTATTTTAAATTTAAAATGGCAAATATTCACCTGACGCTTAAATTGGTGATTTGTGCACATGTATACAAAAAAGGGAAAAAAGGGAAAAATTATTCTTCCCTACTCATGGAAAATGAGTCAACACAAGAACTAGATCAGTTATGGTATGATTTTGAGATTCAAAAATTTATACATGTGGTGCCTTCTGCTTCAGTATAATGACAAGAACACCTTAAAGTTTCTACACTGTAATCACCAAGCTAATCACAGTAATTCTGAAAAATGAAACACATTAATGTTGATGCAGATATCCATTATATATCTTCTAGGACATACACTTTACCTTTATTCCGTCCTTGTATTCTTCAAGTTTTTTACTGTACTCTTCTCCAAGTTTTTCCATCTGTAGGTCTGCATCAGCATCTCTAACCATGCTATTCATCAGATCTTTCCTGACCAGTGTACAGTCATGGTTTAATTTGGCTAGTTCCTCCTGGTGATCTTTCTGGATATTCATCCGGTCAATCTTGGGGAGAGTATCAGAAGAAGTGAAACTATGAATGGTGAACAATTGAAGAGATGAGCGTTGAACTGTGGACAACTGTTTTTTTTCCTTTATTTTGAGAAACATGTGGTAATCTGATATTGTAGCTCTGTTTACTTTGATATGATGGAAAATTACTTTTTTCAGTCCACACCGCCTATGGCAAAAGAAATTACCAGTATGTTTGAATTCAAGGAGTCTGGTTTATTTTGCACTGTTCTCTCCCACCATGATTGCAGCAAAAGGCTTGAGCTAGACCTGTTCCTCACATATTTATGCCTTTGACTCGTAAACACGCAAACAACACTTTACAAAATCAGAAGCAGAGATGTAGCATGGCTAGTCATTGAGAAGTCTGTGACATCATCGTACATCAAACCTGATAACAAAAGCAGGAACTCTTTACATACAGTATTATTCAGCCACATTCAAAACATCATAACATGTCAAAATGAGCATTATTTTTCTGTTTTCTTTGTTAAACATATGTAATTATAACTGAATCCTGAGGAAAGAGTGCCAGCACACCATACAGGGTATTTGCACGAGGGCTTGTGGTATATTCTGCTGTCCCCGCAGAATACACTGCCCTCGTGCAAATACCCAGAGTACGGCATACTTATTACTTGCACTGTCTCGCCATAGGGTTCTGTCATATTACTTTAGAAATGATATGGTGAAACCTAAGGAGAAATGAATTTAAACAACAAGAAATGAGAGTAAAGGGGTGGAGATTAGGAACTTAATATCTTGATCTGTTACCTTGATTGTTTTGATTTCTTTTCTCAGTTGCTCTTCCGTCTCAACACAATGAGCATGTACTGTATCATGGTTCAGAACATTACCCCGCTGGTGCACATCCAAGCAGTATGGCGGCACCATTTCATTTTCCCGGCCAGTGAACTGTGAGAGGATACCCATCAAAACCTGATCTGGTGGAAACTCCATAGCGTGTCTACCTGGTTGTGCTTCTATTTGATCTTTTCTCAAGGACAGCAAGGCATTGCAGATGCGGATCTGTCTGCACCAACATTTATTTCGACTCATTTTGCACATCTCTCCATACTTGTGAACCACATCAATCTTTACCATCCACTTGGGGATCTCCAGTCTATTATCCCGCACTGCTGGTTTCTATGAAAAATGACAAATATTTCTAAATCCCTTTCAGGTCAAGCATTTTTATATCAGTATAATAGGTAGGGTATCCAGAAATCGCTTATAACACATGCAATCATGAGAAGTCTGTCAAATTTGCGGAATGTGTTCATGCAAAGTCACTGGCATACATCACAGCCCAATTTACTGAATATGCAAACAATCAGGTTTTCTCGGGGGCCCCTTCCATAGCTTTGAACTCCTGAGAAAAAGTTGATTTCTAACATTGTTGAATATTGGTCAAGTGGCCTTCAGTCTTGCTAAATAACCATTTCTATGCGGTGTTTGTACGGGTCTTCTCTAACAGTGAAGTCTGTCAAGAACATTGTATGGGACATGTATAGTACGTACATATACTCTGTGAAACATATTACATAAAATTCAGCGTGTGACATTGTTGACGTTTTAACTTTTTGGAAAATGATGTCACTCCATTGATGATGCAGATATGGACACAGGACCAGTGAGCTGCTGAGTATGAGAAAATTCTTGGAACCGTAAACCACTGTGGACAAGCGTAATAATGTGTTGCTAAGCAAAATCATAGTTTTGCTTGGCAAGCGGATATAGTAGTACCAAAAAGGGACTACTCAACATGCATTTACAAGTATGATATTTACGTTCACCTTTTTACAATAGGAGGATATACAACCACATTTAAAGAAGTTACCTCTTCATTCTTTGTATCAATAACATCAATCATGTCCATTGTCAGATGAGGATCCACTGTATTTGCAGTTTTCACAGCTTGATATATGACCTTGGTTTCAGCTTTTGTCAGACTTCTCACATGTCTCAGGTTTGACTTATCAGGCCTTCGACTTTCTCTCACCTCTGCAAGGCTTTTGTACTCTCCAGACTTATGCAGTATGCTCAGCAGTATTTCATTGACTTGAATTATCTACATGAAGTATGCACAGAAAACTTGAATTATCTACATGAAGTATGCACAGAAAACTTGAATTATCTACATGAAGTATGCACAGAAAACTTGAATTATCTACATGAAGTATGCACAGAAAACTTGAAATATCTACATGAAGTATGCACAGAAAACTTGAATTATCTACATGAAGTATGCACAGAAAACTTGAATTATCTACATGAAGTATACACAGAAAACTTGAATTATCAAAGTTATGGACATTTTGACATTTTTATTCTTGATGACTAGGAAAGGGAAAACTTATAGTTTAACCTTTCCTTGGGAAAAGTATTGAGCATCTGTTTAACGATGCGACTCAGGTTCAAAGGTCAATTTTAGCAATTTTTTTTTTATTTCAAATTTCGAACCACTGACACATGGTCTTTCTTTTGAGGAAAGGTGTTGGGTCACATCGTACCGGGAAATTCCTGAAATATTACTAAAATGGAAAACTATCAGCTACACCGCGTGCCATTATTTCCCTTTTGTCTTAACGGTCGCGGATTACCGACCACGATATCTTTGATAAACACTCAGAGATTATGTATAGGCTTTGCGGTATAGTGCGCATGCGCTAGCTTCAACGTTATGCTTAGTCTGGCAGAGACCCTGCGATTCGCGTTCTTCCAAGCGTCAGTCAGTTGCACGCACGCGCCCTTCAGAGACGCGACGCGAATCCCAGGGTCTGGACGTTCTTGCAAGCGACCGGTCGGATTTTTGCCTGATCCGGGTACTTTATAGAACTCTACGCATCCGTCAATCAAAAAAAAATGACAAGTACCATAGCCATATAAAATGTAAAATGACAAATAAAAACATACCGCGTATATAGGTCTACTTGCTACTAGTATAATATTCACTAAGCCCAGTTAGATAGGTTTTTCTTTCGACATCACTACCCTTATGAATATTCATATACTTGCAAGAACTGACAGTCGCTGTGTCTGGCAGCGCGTGCTCACAGCTGCACAGCGTAGCCTTCGAATGCAGGCCCAACTTTGGCGTGCACAAAACAAGGCACAGCGACTGTGGAGAGTCTACGTTATGCTCAGCGTTTTGAACTCCGCATGTATCGGTATCGGTACGGCAAACACGTCGAGCAGACCAAAGCCGGCGCTCGCGCTCCGTACCGTCGAAAAAGCAAGCTAGGTCCACAAAAGTGGACCTGAAAAAGACGGCAACGTGCGCAAAGGTCGATTTAAATGTAAAACAGTCCGACTTTGACTCATACTCCCTGCAATAACAATCAAGAATGCAGTGAAGAGTCAGATTTGGCCGAGGACGACGCAGACGATAACGGAGACAACTATGAAAGTATTTGACACGCTGCTTTTCGAACATATCCTAGGCTATGCTGATAGCATACCCGAGTTTAAAAATTAGCCTGAGCGAGATGAAACTTCTGTTAGTTGCGATAATTTTATCACTCTTGCTGTACATGCTTGGTGTTAGTATCGTGTTCTTTTATATTTTTGAACTCGAGTTTTCTATCGTGCAGTCTTTTCGTGTCTGCTGAGAAACCTTGAACAACACCGTACCCGACAACAAGTGACATTTATGTCAAGGAGTTTCCCAAGCCAGTGCAGGAGTTCATACACTCATAATGTAGATTCACAAGAGCAAGTTCACCGATCTGCTAATTTTTCGAAACGAAATGGAAATATTTTTTTTTATTTCATGCCTTTTCTTTCTTTAAATATAACCCAAAAATTAAATTACGTCAAACGTGAATTGCGAGGGTTCACAAATGATTATTGTGTGCGTGTTGTCTAAACTTATCAATTACCCGCAGACTCCACAGCTGCTAGCTGGACCTCAACACTGAACGTAAAACAAACCCGGCTCAACTTCTAGAAGTGCTGAAACTAGCAATGTTTGCTACATGAGGTCAGTCATCAAAAGTTTGACTAAAAGTAAAAATCTCCGAAATAATAATGTGTGCGCTGGTATTGCGCAAGTCGAGTGACTCCACTAGCTGTGTAGACTAGTCGATACTCTGTCTCTCGGAACACGCTGTCGATGACTGCCTGCACTGTTCTACGCTACGGCGTGATTATTATTAGTTTGATAAAATCGGTACAAGAACACATATAAATTAAAGCTGCAAGCAGCGTTGGCGGGGCCCAAGCGGATAACATGGTTGAAAGATCTTGTACTAATGATATTATGTGCAAAATTCGATCTTGGAAAAGTATGATTTTGAACATCATCTCATAGTTACTGTACGTGTCAGTGGGAATTGCATGTTTTACGTAAAATCCAATATGGCGGCCAAATATGAAGGGTGTAGCACTTGTGGTTTGTGAATATTGACATATACTCATATTTAAGGGCAAAGGTCATCGAGGTCACGTGATATTTTGTCAACAAAATTGTAATGCTAAGTTATCCCTATATACCAAAAATCAGACCTCTAGCTCTATTCGCTGGCTCAGAATTAGATATGCGCATAATTAGTGAGGTACAGGATGTGGTGTCATAAGGTCTCCCATCATACCAAATATGAAGGGTGTAGCACTTGTGGTTACTGAGTTATGGACATATACGTATATTCAAGGTCAAAGGTCATGAAGGTCACGTGACATTTTGTCAAAAAAATTGTATTGCTAAGTTATCCCTATATACCAAAAATCAGACCTTTAGCTCTATTGGCTGGCTGAGAATTAGATATGCGCATAAATAATGAGGTACAGGATGTGGTGTCATAAGGTCTCCCATCATACTAAATATGAAGGGTGTAGCACTTGTGGTTACTGAGTTATGGACATATACTCATATTTAAGGTCAAAGGTCATCGAGGTCACATGACATTTTGTCAAAAAAATTGTATTGCTAAGTTATCCCTATATACCAAAAATCAGACCTCTAGCTCTATTGGCTGGCTCAGAATTAGATATGCGCATAATTAATGAGGTACAGGATGTGGTGTCATAAGGTCTCCCATCATACCAAATATGAAGGGTGTAGCACTTGTGGTTACTGAGTTATGGACATATACGTATATTCAAGGTCAAAGGTCATCGAGGTCACGTGATATTTTGTCAAAAAAATTGTATTGCTAAGTTATGTCTATATACAAAAAATCAGACCTCTAGCTCTATTGGCTGGCTCAAAATTAGATATGCGCATAATTAATGAGGTACAGGATGTGGTGTCATAAGGTCTCCCATCATACCAAATATGAAGGGTGTAGCACTTGTGGTTACTGAGTTATGGACATATACGTATATTCAAGGTCAAAGGTCATTGAGGTCACGTGATATTTTGTCAAAAAAATTGTATTGCTAAGTTATCCCTATATACCAAAAATCAGACCTCTAGCTCTATTGGCTGGCTCAGAATTAGATATGTGCATAATTAATGAGGTACAGGATGTGGTGTCATAAGGTCTCCCATCATACCAAATATGAAGGGTGTAGCACTTGTGGTTACTGTGTTATGGACATATACGTATATTCAAGGTCAAAGGTCATGAAGGTCACATGACATTTTTTCAAAAAAATTGTATTGCTAAGTTATGCCTATATACCAAAAATCAGACCTCTAGCTCTATTAGCTGGCTCAGAATTAGATATGCGCATAATTAATGAGGTACAAGATGTAGTGTCATAAGGTCTCCCATCATACCAAATGTGAAGGCTGTAGCACTTGTGGTTACTTAGTTATGGACATATATGTATGTTTGAGGTCAAAGGTCATGGAAGTCATGTGACATTTTATTAAAAAAATTGTTTTCCGTGGTTATCCCTATATACCAAAAATCAGACCTCTGGCTCTATTGGATTGCCCAGAATTAGATATGACTCTTACATAGGCCAGAATAAGCCATTGATATAGCTTAGCTGCAGAAGTATAGGGGAGGTCAAAGGTCATTGAAAAATCAGAAAATAATACTTTAAAAATCTTCTTCTCAAAAACCGCCAGGTCAATTTCCTTGAAATTTCATATATAGCATCTAGGTAGTATTGCCTATAAAGTTTGCGAAAAGATTTTGGATCGGTCAAATTTTATGGAAATGGGACAGTAAAAAACATTTTCATTTCAAAATTGTAGCCAGGTCACATGACTAATTAAAAATTCAAGGGTCAGGTGCACGAGTACTACCCATCACCTGTTACCCCTGCAAGTTTGAGAAGTTTTTGTTCAGCCGTTCGAGAGATCTAGGTGAGCAAAGAAATGGCAGAAGAAGAAGAAGAGGAAGTCAGTAGAACTTGAGCAATAACAATAGGGTCCCAGCCGGTCGGCTTGGGCCCCTAATAAAGTTTGAAAAAATAACACGAGTCAATCTCTCCCGTCGTAACGAAGGGCGACAAGTTTGCAGTGCGGTGTAAAAGCTAAGAAAATACGACAGACATTTTATGTTGTCAAGAGTTACATGTGTTCGTCTCATCTTGAGGTAGGAAAACTAGCAAGTGACGTCCCGTTCGCACAGTGTCGGCGCTAACATGAACTTGACAATCACTTTTCACAAAGAACATGCATAAATTGCCAATCGCGAGACAGGAAGTAGACAACTTGAGTCAAGAACAAGTGAATGCCCGACGTGATCGGGCGACGACAGCACACAGGTCTCAATCTGATAGACTTTTTTACACAAGTTTCGATGTCTTCGTCTTGACTGTGAACACTGGTAACCAGATTGTAACCGTTGAGTTAACAGTATACAGTTAATATGCTAGTTAAACGTTCCAAAAATGGATTAAATCGCTAAGTACCCCTCTGTGTTTGTTGTGTAAATACCACCCACTGCTGGTACTAAGCATTTGCCAGTTTAGTGTATAATTTCTTTCTATTTTCACACGATCTGCAATCCTAAACATATTCAAAATTCCCAAAACTGACTCTAAATATTTCAACTTATTCCTGGTATAAGAAAATTCGCAGAAAATAGTGCGCGAGTCGGACTTCTTGGTCACAATGTGTGACGCATAGGTCGTTTACACAAACGTCGATTTTCTCAGTTCCGTTTTTGGCAGTGCGTACATTATTCAAATAAGTATAAGTCGGCGGCGCCTGGACAGACTAGCCTGATTTTTCACCTGTGGACAGTGAATGAATATATCTGAAAGAACGTGTCTCAGATTTCCGATAAAGGGCCTGGAAGTGAAGATATCCTGACAAACGTGAACAAAGGCCGATAATTTATGCAAAAAACGTCAGGTTGACACTTTGAAGGTGCATTGTGCAAAAACAAAAGCGAATTTCAAAAATCCGGGACACGGTTTTTTGCCCAGTATACCCAGCCGTCGATTGCCGTAAACAGATCACCAAGGCCGATTGGAGATTTGTACTTACACTTTTTTGAGTAAAAAAACTAAAAAACGCGTGTTTTTGAGTAAAACAGCCGTATGCGCACTGTTTGTGAAAAACTAACAAATTTTCTGAACTCTTCGGTGACCGAGCAGATAAAAAAAGTACCACATGTCGGGTGTGTGACCACGTCTTCTTTGTGAAAATGAGGATTGAAAATAAGTGACAATGAAACTGAGTCGCTACCTTAAAAACTTGCTTCTAGGAGCCCCAGAGAATGTTTGATGTTCAAGCTTTTGTAATTATTATGATGTACCGGTATATCAAGTCCTGTAATTCAGTGTTCTTAGACAATACAAGTACTTATTTTTACACTTTGATTTGAATAAGACAGCAATTTACATTATTAATTTCACATGCATAGGTATCGAAAAGTAAACATTTGACTTTATTGAAATGATTACAGTTTTCTTATGTTTCTAGTGGTAAATACTAACACTACTAGTAATATATTATATAGGGCTCAGCCCTTGGTGTCGCGCCAGGGGTTAAGATTGGCAATGTTATTTGTATTGATTCATGATAAAATGTAATTAATTGTTACTTCATAAACGTATATATGACAACTATGCCCAGTTTCCCTCTGATGAAAGCAGTTCACGTACGTACACGACGTCAAACCCTGCAGCAGTGCAGGTAGGCCTATAGATTTTCTGTAATGTGTAAAAATTTTGGACAAAATTGGCAAGTTTTACAATGATAACAGCCTATTGCGTTAAACAAGGGACGTATCATGCAATCATTATCATGGCAATGGTAACCGCACTGCCCAACTTCCACTTGCCAGCTGAAAACTATAGCGTTCCGTCTAAAAACTGGCAATTTTTGAATTTAATTATTGACGCAGGGGGCACTTTCCTAAAATTCAATCCCAGAACTCTTTGCGTATGCCACCGTTCATATGCACGACAGTTTTCTCCCTTTATCTATATTAACGATATTCTGTATCAGCGACAAGGTGCATAATAACGTTTACTGGCTAATAAAAGAGGTATATTTTATAAATGGCATGTTATATAATAATAATTTGTTTCGTATTTGTTTATTTACGAGTACTCAAAAAAAAACATGGCGGCGCCCATGAAAGAAGGGTACACTTCCGGTTACTCGCATAGTATATTATGAATAAGCGCATGCGTAGTCAGTAAGCCGCTGGCGCGACTATTAAATGAACAATAGAGTTGTAGTTTCACCAGAAGAGTTCTATTTGAAATGGGGGGGGGGGGTGTATGGTTTTTTGTTTAATAGTGTTTAAAATATTACTCTTTATGATGTCATCATAAACATTATCTTGGAAAGTGTAACTTACTGGCAGTCCAAGTTCTTGGTGAACATTGGGTAGATCATTGGCAGGATGTGTGTCTACCACTGGAAAGGCATTTTCAGGTGATTTCCTGTAACAAATAGAAATGCAACAGCATCCATGTCAATCAAATACTTAATGAAACTTTGACCCCCTTTGAGACCATGATTTGACCTGATTCTCTTATTTCAGCTCGTGAACTTGGATCTCCACACTTGGAAACATCGAGTTAAGGCACTTACATCCAATGGTTTGATAATCCAACACAATATATGTTAACAACAGCTACTGGTATTTTGTTCACGTATAAAGATTGCTTTTTTTTCTTTGAGTTCATAACACTTAATGTTCAATGAACCTCAAAATTGACATGTAGTATCTTTCACATTCTTTGTTTGATTTGAAAAGTCATCAATTCAATGATATCAATTCAATGACCATTTATCGTCTGAGTATGCATATTGATATTTTGAAATATCAAAATATCATCCTATGAGTTGTTTGAATTTTTCACACTTTTGGAGACATCATGGGTGCAACAGACATTCACAAAAATCAAAAGCATTACGATTCATAGAACATTTGCATGGCTATCATATACAGCTTTATATTGTAATTAGGGCTTAAATATCTACCAACACTACGTGCTTGATCATGCAAAGTTCAAAACCATTGAGACAGTGCTCTGAAGTTTGTTCTACATTTCTACTTAAGAAGAGAATGTTTTTTTTTCTGTAGTGACTGAATTCAAGTTGATTCATTAACCCTTTTCCTGCCAAGTCCATATTTCACCACCAGGTCAAGATGGTTAAAATTAATGAAACACAACATATTCCATATGATGTATTTTAACATAATACTGTACATTTGAAGGCTATTGAAAACATAATACTGTAAAGTTGATTTTTTTTGGACAAAAGATGCTATAACATACAAAGCCAAGTGGGTGAAAATACGTCATGTTTTGGCTCAATACCGCTTTTTACTGACTTGGCTGATGGGGAAGTGATACAGTTATTACTGTCTGGCAGGAAAAGGGTTAAATGTGACTTTTGCATCCAATTATTGCAGTAACTACAATTAGAGGTTATTACCCAATATTGCCTGTTCCTTGTGTCTTATCAGCATTTGTGTAATTTGTGCTGCGTCAGACACTCGACTTCGTCTCGTCAGACACGAGACGAAGTCTGACGCAGCACAAATGACACAAATGCTGATAAGACACAAGGAACAGGCGATATTGGTTAATAACCGATTTATCATATACCCATGCCCATAATTTTAGGGAATTTTTACTAATAGAACGAAAAACCTTAAATTTTGAGGCTTTACTTTATTACGCCTTGCGCATAAATATCAGAATGTTTATGTGAACAGGCTTCATTCATAAAGTATACGACGAAGATGTCAACATCATGCGCGACATCGCTGCAAGTCGTCCATATCTCAATGAAACCCGAGAAGAAAGACACCGGGATACAAAAATCGTCATACAGAAGGAACATTTTAAGGTGCAATATGCTATTGCAACTGTAACCAATCAAAAAGTGCTCAGCTTTAAATCTATCCTGATTTCGATCGTCATACGGCACAGAGCTCGCGTGGAGAGGACGCCATTTTGTTAGTTTACCCTTAGAGTTGCCATGTCAACAGTCGTCACGCGAGCGCGACATCGCTGTCATGCCACGTGCTCACTACCTGTTCGGTGGAGACCGTGCACAGTGCCGGCGCTGTGCGAACGGCAGAATGTTTGCTAGAACTTCACCAAAAAAATACCATGGGAAAATATTTCAAGACTCAACGTGATATTTCTGTATTTTGCAACCAGAAATACCTGTGTTCCTGGAAGCCCTTCAAGTTTTTACGTCGGCAACATCGCTTCGCAGGCGGGGAGCAGCAGCCATTTTGTTGTTTACGTTGTTTACCAACAAACTGCTAATGTAGTTCAGGAAAACTCTAAAACTGATAATGTTCATCATGCATATCTCGACGTTTACCATGAAATATCACGACTGATATTTTACGGTGAACGTCACTAGGATGTAGCAATATGGGCATGGGTATATGATAATACTATATATTCAATGCTACAAATAACTGAGGAAAATTTACTAGTCCTTTATAAAATTGCTTGCAACTTTGTGGAATTAGATTAGTATTTTACTTGGTACATGTAAACATGTGAGGACTTACTTTCTAAACTCTTCAGCAATTAGCTTTGGTACACGTGAACCTTCACTACATGCATAGTTGATGGCATGCTTTACATCTCTGCAGTTTCTGGTAAAAGAAATGAAAGTAATAAAGTCATTGCAAGAGTGGAACATAGCACACTGCTGCCTGTCTGCTCTGTAAGCCATATTGACACCCACTGAGTCAAAAATAAAGTCCTTATGATTCAGTATATGCTGCAAAAATATTTCCTTTGTCACAAAGACTGTTATAGGAATGATTGGGAAAAAAAATGGAGTTTGAGGATACTCTACAGTAAAAGATTTGGTACTATAACAATCTGGGGATTTGCGTTACGAATGAAATTCACAATCAAGGGTTAGTTTGCATTTCTGAAGTTTTCACACATTTCACTGGTTGTATGCTGTGCTGTAGAAAATTGTACCAGTCAAAAATATGAGATAAACATGAGACATTACAATTTGTCTTCTCATCTTTTGTAATCACAGTTTTCTTTTCCTTCTCTTCCAGGTTTTCATTTCTAAAACATCAAGCCAAACTATGTGTAATTTACATTGCAATCTACTTATTCTCTACACCATTAAGCCAAAGTATGAACAGAACTCCATAATACAATTATATCAAATGTGTGAAGAAGCATAACACAATGACACTTACGGGTGTTGCTCTAGTAATTCATAATATGTAGGTGCCAACTGTGGCTTATGTTCCACTGCTCTTGGCCACATACAGCTAACCTATTGACAAGAGAATTCCTATTACGCACAGAACAATCTGTATTTTGCTTATTATAGTTTACAATACTTGGCAGTATCTGGTGTCTTGGTTATATGTAACATTCTATGAAAACTGTTCCTATTGTGATAAGCTGATTTACTGGTGAAAATCAGTGCTTTTCTTTCAGCAACAAGATGTAAATCAGTCATCATATTTAATTCTTTGTCTAGCAAGTGATTATTTACTCATTGTCTCCGTTTTTTTGTTTTTGATCATATCAATATTAGTTTTCTTTTTTGTGTAATGCTGCTATAGACACGTCTGAAATAAACTTTATAATAATAATAATATTTTGTATTCCCTAAGGGAAGATATGTTTTACCTTGTGGTCTATTTCACTAAGTTGGGGAACTGCATTTCTGTCTCTGTCAATTTTCAAATCAAAGAAGTTAACACCAGTTATCAAGGCATTGTCACTCAGGTTCACAACAAAACTGCCCTTGACAAACAAGTCACCAGTAAATTGTTTATCAAGTAAAAGTGTGCCTGCAATGAAATAAAGTGAGTATGATAAGTGAAAGTAGTGTGTTACCAGAAACAAAACAGAATTGTAATGGTTTGGTCAAAAAACCTACTGAAATTACATCTACCACACTAGGTATGGGATTCCTGCAATATGCCATGATAAACCTGTCAATCACTAACAAGGACAGAGGTGTCTTTGAACAAACATTTAGATTTTCTAAACAGCAAGCAAGGTAGGGTATTTGGTTGCAGATATACGACCTCTGGGGTAAAAAATATCACATTTAGCAAGCACCAAGTGAAGCGAGGTGATTATTTCACCCGAATATGCTAATTTTTACTACAGAGGTCTTATATCTGCACCCAAATACCCAAGCCCACTGTTTATAATCTCATTATAATATGCTTAAGTTAAATACAAACTGACAATGTTGTGATTTAGGACTGCAGTTGGAACGAGGGTTCAGTACCCCAGCCTCACACAAACTCTACAAAGAACATTTAAGAACGTGCATGCACAGTTGATTCCATACAATATGGTAAGGCAACGCATCAATATTGCGATGACACATCAAACTTAAAGAATTGCCACTGCTTAAAAAACTCTTGATTTGTGGGTTCATCAAGCTGCACCTGACTAAACTTTAACAATCACAATCAAATCTCAAACCGTAGACTTGTTTGACATTATGGCACGTTGAGCTCTCAAGCTGGAATTCAAAATTTGTGGGAGCTTAAAAATTTTATGCAGCATGCAAGTCTTTTAGTTGAGAATATACGCCCTGTCTCTACAAATCAAATTGCTGGATTCCAGCTAAGCATATTATAGTAAAAATTTGATACTTTGACGTAGTTACTATTTATGATCTACCCTGAGTGTTTGACCCCCAATTAAACGATGACTTTTAGTCCAATAGTTTTAAACAGAACTAATGACAACACCATTAGGTTTAATTGTCATTAGGAAACCTTTCACAAGTATTAGTCTTACTGCTAAGCTATGGTAGGTAGGTTACCTCTCCATTTTCAAGACAATTTCACACCATTTTGTGCAGGTAAACACAAGGGTCTAATTATCATTGGGAAAACTTTCACAAGTATTACTCTGAGTGCTAAGCTGTGAAACCTTAGTTACCTCTATGCAATTTCAAAGAAAAACCCCTGGTCAAAATGAAGCAAAGAAATTTCTGTGACTCAAAGCTGAAGATTTCTATTCCCTCAATTATTTGAAACACCCCTCTTATGATTGTTGCGGGTGGGACAATCTCCCCTTACTATAACATCATGGATGAAACACTGTTTCTTTTTCAGAAATATATATTATCGTCACTAAGATTTGTCTATAAGATAACTTTTTCACCTGGAAGTTGTTAGAGAATCTCATTGCCAGAGGGAATAGTTATTCACAAGATACCTTTAGTTAATAATTACTGAACTTGAACTGCACTTGCAAAGGGCTAACAAGCAACAGTTCCATAGAAAGTACAGTACATGTCTATCTCAAAATAAGAGAAATGCATGTTATAAATATTTCTGCTTCAGCTGCACCAGTAGACATTAAATTTTCTTCACAATAACAGTCAACAATGCAAATCAAGTGATGCAGATCATGAAGTATAACCTATAAATGTTACATTAGAATTTTCTCTATTATTAAACCAAAAGCAATTGATGTAATGCAAATGATTACTTGGACATACCAATTTCTGTTACAACTTTTTTACTTGGTGGTGTTAGAAAGAGGAAGCGTTTCCGACATATCTCAAACTCTTCTTCATAAATTGATGATATGGATGATGAAGTGTCGTCTTCACACAGCTGAACAGGACTGCAAGTAATCAAGAGACAAGCTGTTGCTATTTTATCAACAGATAAGTCTAAGTATGGATGACTCAGACTGTATCACTTCATAGGGCTGAACAAAGGTGCTAGTAAGATCTCTTTCTAAATGGTGCAGTCTTATTTGAGCAGTGCAATCTACATGTATATTTTGTGAAGGCAAATGCTGTGTTTTCATTGAGGACTGTGACAAAAAATGTTGCATTTCCCGAAGGTTTAGTGATAAAACCCATTCACCTCTCTTGGATTGATTTTTCTTGTCATCAACTTCGTAGCATTCTTCTTCCTTATTTTTGAAGTCACCTTCTACAAATCACAATGCTTAAAATTGCAATGCATATTCATGAATAAAAATAAAAAAGCGAAATACTGATTGATGAATGAGTAAACAATATACATCGTAAACATAAATAAAATTAAGGAAATATGTTTGAAGTAATTCTGGCAATAAATTAAATATAACTGTGGACAGATTATGGGAAGACATCAATGTGGTGTATAGCAATTGCAATCTGGCTAAAACCACTTTCTTTTCATGGTATCTTAAGAGTTGATGCACAACATATTGTGTCGACTGCAGAAATGTCACCATGGTCAATGTGTTGTACAAATCTGATGTTAGATTGTGACTTAACTCACACAGTATAGTACTGTTGTTGTTATTAAATGAGACTACATAGTTTAGTTGAGATAAATGATAGAAATATACTCACCATGGTGGAAATATCAAGTCTAGATGCTCAGAATCTGGAGCACACATCAAATCTACAGAACAAATGTGATAAATAACATGTTTGAAACAATTATGGCCAGTACATATAGTTTCATATTAGAAGAACGGTGTACAATTGCACTAGTTGTAGTACCAGTAAGTTCATTCAAGATTTAATAAATACTTTCATGTTGTTTTAATCGCCCATTAAAATTCTTTGTGTGTAAAGCTAGACTTACCAGATTTAGTAACTAACACAACCAATCCTTGTTCACCTCCGTAGTGTTCATATGGATGCAGAGCAAACTGCCATCTTTCCTTGTTGGTTTCCATGGTAACATATCTACCTTGCCGGACCAGGGCTAAAGCACCAATTTTGAGACCTTCACCAAACTGACCAATTATATTTTGATTATTCCTTGTCTTTGATGTATATCCTAGAATTAATATCTTCTTCTGCAGTGAGATTCCTCTGTTGATAAGTGTGAGTCGTTTGTTGGATTTATCATAGTGTAGAGATCCAAAGCACCTTGAACCTTTGCGGGGCATTGTTACTATGGCTTCATACATAACTTCATCACCATCATCTCTTTTCTGAAAAGAATATTTCCTCCAATTCATTAATAAAACTTTGCTGTTAGAATATATGAACAGTATGTGTTGGCCAATTTTACCTTTCAAATTCGCACAGAAAAATCATACTATGATAGAACGACACATGAGCTTTTGTATCAAATCTTCATCAAACATTTGTCATTTATAAATGCTTTACCAGAAATAAATTATACATTGATAACAAAAAAATGCAAAAATCCTTGCGAAATGTTAAATTTTGATGTTTTCGTTACTTTTTATCTTGTATGTCAATTGGAAGTTCTTGTTCTTGTTCTACTCCCAGGCATGTTGAAACATCCACTATTTAGCTGGTCAGCAAAATGTCTCTGGGTGTAAAATGCACTGTGATTGTTTACATTTGAATTCTAGTCCGGACTAGAATTCACTTGTCAACAATAACAATGCAGTCTGTACATGCACAGTTTGAGTTGACAAGCTGAGTACTGTGTATCTCAACATGCTTTAGAGAGTAGAGCAAGAAATTATGGTTATTTAAAACGAAAATAGTGAAAACATCATCAAAACTAACATTTATTGTCCCTTTAATCAAAACTCTATTTGCGATAACTTTTGATGTGATTGTATTTTTTAAAAAGCTTTCCTGTTGTCTTTGCAAAGTACTTTCAATGCTCCGAGTTTGCAGTCTAAATTTATGTTGCTATAGAAAATAACTGATACTACTACATCAGAATTGCATACAATATTCTAATTTCCATTCTTTCGCTTTCTGATTACTCTGTATCAATGTTAAATCCTCATCCTGTGGTCTTTTTACGAAAATTTCATTTGAGAAATTTTCCAAGTTTGAAGTGTTCCTTTGATAAGACAAGACCTACCAATATAAAATCAACCCTCTGCGTGTTTGGAGTTGCATATTGCTGTTCAAGAAACCTGTCACTTGCATCATATATCCCATCATGCCAGTTTTGTATGAATTCTCGGATGCCTTCCCAATGTGACCAACTCTGTGCATATCTTGCTGTCAGGTTGAGAAGTACAACTTTGCACTCTTTGCTCTGTTGTCGACGGGACAAATCCTGTTCCATGTCTGTGGAATGAAAATATGAAGCCCTTGTCATGCCATGATGGTGTCAATATACACTGGCAAAACATATTGATATTGCTCTTAATGTAGAGACTTTAACCAGGTTCATACATGTATAATACAGGCAAATTTGGCCAGGGCCATATATGTCGGATGAAGAATTGGACCAAAGGATAAAATTTAGTTTCTGTTCAGACATGATCACAACAAAAAAAACCCCACCAACTCAACTATAGTTTTTTTATGTAACTTCTGACTCTTCAAAGTTCAAAATGACAGGCTTGGATAACAACATGATGTTTGTACTGTTCATGTTTTTCATCTGCCTTTTCCACACAAGAAAGGCTAATATGACCGCTATTGGAGACAACTTCACGTCTCTACTGAGTGTACGAGCTGGAATCGGTTACGTTGGCAGTAGGGAAATAATCAGCTCACGGCGTTAAACCACTTGTGCATCTCTCAGTTGTACAAGCATGTGTACGGTGAACTGGGGCAAGAATTAAGGTCTTGTTTGTGGGGTCAAAGTTTGATGGGAATGTTGTTCTGACTTCAAGGGATAATAAGGATGGCATTGAAAAGTGAGAGTAAATATAAGCTTCATGATCAAACTTAGAAATCATCTGGGACCAGGGCTGATCAGATGTTACACATCAGCTCACCAAAATCTGAGCATCAGATTTTGTGTTCGCTCAAGGACCCCCAACCCCCTGATTGGAACAAAATTGGTCTGATGCGCCACTAGGCTAATGCTGAGCGTTCAGAGTGCTTTTACAACACTGACATAAAAGTTATGTCAGTGTTGCTGAGATGCAATTTTGTCTCTCTGAACGGGGAGTATTGTCTCAATTCTCAGTAAGTGAGATCATAATGAAAAGTGCTACTGTTTCATTTTGTGCATATTACATGATGGGGTAGTCTAGCAAATCAAGACAGAGTATTATTGCCTTCACCCATACTCTGTCTAGCCGGAAGGTCTATGATAACGCTGTAGTACATGTAGTACATAGTACATGTATGCAAAACCATTCATTTAAATGTAAAAGGACTCCAGCAGAGACCATGACATCACTGGCATCCCTATGAAAGTCACTCACTGAAAATGATCCTCTCATGATTGGCCTATGATTAAATTTAAATTGGTGTTGCTCATTAATAGTCAGAAAATGATCCTCTCATGTTTGACCTATGATTAAATAGGTGTTGCTCATAATAGTCATTGAGCCCAATTATGGCACACGTTCTTCGGCAAGTTTTTCCTTGCAGTAATTACATTGTAGCTACACACTGAACAAGTCACATGAGACAATCATTTTGACTGATCAATTTTCAAAGGGAGTCATCAGTGAGGTTATGGTCTCTGCTGGAGCCCATTCACTGCATACTACAGCATTATATGGGCAAACGCCAAAAATCTCTGAAGGCAAAAACACTCAGTCTAGATTTACTAGACTGATCATGGGGATATTCAGCTGTGTTCACAACCTGACACTGACTTAACACTTTCATCATGGGAGGGCACATTCTGCGCCGACGGTCAAACTGCGGGAGACGCGTAAATGTGCCAAGAACCTATGCGTTTATATGCGTTCGATATACGTTGGCTCTGTCTGAACTACATCATGTTCGTTGACTTTAATTTCCTCAAGCCTGACGTAGCGTATGAGGTAAGAGGTCAAACCTAAATGAGCATGCGTGCCAAACTTGTAAACAAATGCCGCCATAACTCGGTCATTTCTCCACTGTGATTTGTAAGTATCGTTGATCGGTTGTTGTTTTTCTATCAGAGGGTATTTAAAAATAGCAACACGGACACAGCTTAACAACGACGAAGCCCTTGAGCATGTTTTTTGTGGACGGTGACAGTGAAATTGACACTGATCGCAAAACTGAACAAGACGGAGATAGCGGAAGTCAAATTTCACCCAACAACAACTTGAATACTGAACTTGAATATGTTCCTGAACCAGTTGAGTAAAGACAGAGATGGCAAGGAAGAAAGGAAGGTAGGCCAGATGAACATGCTGTGAGAAGAGTGCGACAAAGGGCCGGTGACTGACATCACAATGATGATCGGGTATCCTGTGGATGTTGTATGACATCAATCTATCAATGACAATGACAATTACACATTGGACTGGCTACCAGTATATAAGCGTATATATAATATAGCTCTCTTTTGAATGTCAGATGATACCTGTTGTTCAAAGAGGAACTTGTAATAAATAGGCATATTCACCTCATTTATGTAGAATACATTTTAGAGTATGTGTTCCCCCTACTGAATTTGAGTTAATAAAACGCATATAGTATTTTTAGAGTGTTACCTTGAAAAGAAATACATTTATATATTCAAAATAACAAAAAATTCAACATTTTTGAATATTTGTGTAAAATCCTATATGGCCGCCATGATCACGTGACCTCCTAGGTGGGGCACATGACCTTTTGTGTATTTTTATGATGCTCTGTTATATTGCAATATTCATGGACAAAATTGTCCTGAATACTCTTATAAAAAAGATACAGCTCATGCATGTAAATCAATATTTATAAGGCCATATTTCCATAGAAAACTGCGCATAGGAATGCATATATAAAAATTAATTGCGCAGTGAAAGTGTTAAGAAGAACATTTATAGAAGTTAAAAACAGCCAATAAACTTCCATAATTGTGACTGCAAATCTTACTCCCTGCTAATAATACTGTGTTACATCTGAAGGTGGCAACAAAGATCTCAAAAGTACTGCGGGCTAGTACTTTAGAGTGCGAAAAGTTTAACCTGGTGGCCTAGCACATGGAGGTAGTTAGCTGTGGGTACCAGTTAAGTGGCACCTTTTCTAACTCGCCTGGAACCCTCTTGCCCGATACCAACTCACCTGATACCAACTCACCCAAAACCAATTTGTGATTTTTATGACTATCTCATCCTGACAAATTATCAACTCAAAATAACGTCCAACCACAGTCTCCATGTGCGATCTGTCAGACGCGATATTCATGATGCAAGATACTTGAAATCAACAACACAATCAGCCAAAATACACACGCAACACATGTATAGGAGATGGCTGTAATGCTATTGCTCGAGTGATATGGTACTGCCTACGACAGCTTTCGCTACTGTGTACAAATGCTGAATATATGACTTATTTGAACTTATTTTGTAATTTTTACATGCAATGTGTTCTTCCATCGTGGTTCTTCATATAAATGGAAGAAAAGTTTACTTTGCCGAAATGTGGTGAATTTTGGCGAAAAATGTCCTGCGTCTCAATAGCTAATTTTTGCTGGGCGCCTGTCACCTCCATGAAACTTTGCAACACAAGGTATGTGGAATCTACGGTATAGCACAAGGTATATTTTTACATGAAGTACATCTCAAACAACGGGTGAGCTGGTTCTGGGCAGGTTGGAAAAGGTGCAAGGTAACTGTTATCCGTTAGCTGTGGGTCAAATATAGCTGTGGAGTTTTCAGATGGGATTCCTCCCTTTTACAGACTGGATTTGACTTTTATGACTTTAACACCTCCATTACGGGAGTTAAAAGTCGTCCTGAACACCACAGCTATGGACCCATAGCTAAGGCTGCTACAATGTAGGTGGAAGTGTAGTATAGTAGCTTCGCCATTTGCAAGTGCTACATGAAGTTCGAGCTCTATTATACGCGTTTGTGAAAACCATCAGTATTCGCAAAGTTGACAGGAGTGGCCTTTGTCAGCGGTGTGGGGCATGGCCTATTCATGTAAGTAATTACAGCCATGATCTACGCTTCACCGCAGAGATACGAAATCAACCACGGGTATTTCCCAGCAGCCATTACTGCTCGCTGTGTTTGCACTCATGTTGACATGTTGTTGCTGCACCGTGCCTCACTAGTCATGCATTTTATAAAAATTTTATACGCAATTTCAGTGAAAATTTATCATATGAGTGGTGATTTTGATCTAATCCTTTCTCTTTGGTATGTTAGGATAAAAGTAATGTACAAGATTTGAGGCGAAGCGTCGCCTTCCTTACCTTTGCAAAGCAGAGTCAATATGTCTGCTGTCCGCTTTACCTGAGTACGCGGAAGTGACCTTTGCAGGTCACCGCTTGATATAGTATCTTGCTTGGTGGCGCTTGTTAAACTTACGGCGGTGCACATTGATAGTCAAACAAGTGTACAAGCAGAGCGGCTATTCGACATACATTCTAGTCTCGTCTCTCGCCGCAGTATTTTTGCCTTCGGAGATTTTTGGCCATGTTCGAAGGCAAAAATTTCCGAAAACATAAATACTCCGGTGCGGCGAGGGATAAGACTACATACAATAGGACTCAGCTAAAAAGCACATAAAAAAACACGTAAAAATAATTATCACAAATCCCCAAACACTATAAACTGACTGCAAAAAATATGTACATCACATTATTGCTCAACAACACACACACAGAGTGCTGTAAGGCAAAAACCAAAACTCAAAGTCGCAAAGTTCAACAAATACTGGATGAAGTTGCAGCTGAGGGACGAACTAAAGTACAAGGAATTACTTTCCTGAATTTCACAAGAGGTAGTTTATTTTGTGAGTAAATTTATACATTAACTTTTCTCTGTCATTCAAATCAAGAAAGCCACGATTATACAAACGAGTGGATGAAAATAAAATATCTCTATAAGTGCTGTGTTTTGGACATCCTATGTCAAAGCAAAGAGAAAATCATCCTCAACTATAGGCCTATATCATGTATATCAACTATGTAGGCTACAGCACATGCGCACGGAACGTTTCGTAGATCGTCGTCGGATGGGAAGTGACTGACACTCTGAGGCCGAAGGCCGAACCTCAAGACAGCCGAGCGGACACAGCTGTGTTCTGGGCGCTGCTCACTGTATGTCTCAAAAGCTGCCTGCATGATTTCCGTTAGCACAGTTATTAATAAAATGCATGTTTCACCATTCAATTACAGACAAGTGGTTTTAAAATTCGCCGAGTGTGTAGGCTAAGTAACAGCAGAGCTAAACGGCCACAGCCGTGCACTGCACTGTTCACTGTAAGCTTATGCCTCAAAATCTGGCCGCACGATTTCCGTTTGCACATTTGTTCATAAAATGCATGTTTCAACATTAAAAATTCAGATAATTGATTTTAAAATTCGTCGTGCGCCTATGACTTATCTCATTAAAACCCTTTTCCTGCCAAGTCCATATTTCACCACCAGGTCAAGATGGTTAAAATTACTGAAACACAACATATTCCATATGATGTATTTTAACATAATACTGTACATTTGAAGGCTGTTGAAAACATAATACTGTAAAGTTGATTTTTTTTGGACAAAAGATGCTATAACATACAAAGCCAAGCGGGTGAAAATACGTCATGTTTTGGCTCAATACCGCTTTTTACTGACTTGGCTGATTGGGAAGTGATACAGTTATTACTGTCTGGCAGGAAAAGGGTTAAGCTTAGGCAGCGACAATTGAAGAGTTAGCTCCACAGTATTGATTTCGATCCCCAAAAAAGTCAATTTTTGGGTGGGACCCACCACCTTATTCCAAGCAATGCTGAAGCCAAGATTGCGAAGCAGCTGAAGAAGAGTGTTTAGGGCGGCAAGACAAGACTGATAATCATCTGCAACGATGAGAATCGTCCAAATACACAACAATTGCATTGTAACCCTTGCGTGCCATAATACGGCGAACAGACTGTGTTAGTCGGTGAAAAATTCCTGGGGCTTTAGTTGCTCCAAAAGGCAGGCGAGTATCGAAAAAACAAGTAGGCTGATTTTGGCCAGAAAAAGTCCATTCAAGCCCTGTCGCTTGATAATTAGAGGGGTGTATTTTGACTGACCTATACGCTGATTTAAGGTCAACCTTGGCGAGGTAACTACCCTTGGAAATGAGCTTTGTTGCATCGTCAATAGTCTGATATGTAAAATGCTCATGAGTGGCATAATCATTAACGGCACTTCCCTCAGGTTGGCTACAGTCATGAATTAAACGAACTTCACTAGAATCAGGCTTTGGGATAGCGCCAAGGGCACTAACAATAGTTGGCTTATTCTCTGTGATAACATAATGACCTTCAGCAATTTCAGCTAAAATCTGTTTTTCAACTTTGGCTCTAGAGTGGACAGTGGCCGACTTATAATTTTTCATATGAGCTGGGCGATAATTAGTACCCTTGTTAGTTATATTAAAACCCTCTTTGATGCCTGCCAAGAGGAAATCTTTATCACAATCATTTTGAAGTTCAGTGGCCCAGATATGATAATTTAAACCCGACGAGTAAGGATTGAAAAAGGGGGGTGTATTTAAACATGGTTCTGACTGCCTAAGTTTTTTGAATGCTCAAACTTTGGGTGAGGCTTACGACAATTGTTTTCCATGCAGACGTGCGCATAAGTACATCTTGTTCCCCATTTACAGTCGCCCTTGTTAAACCCGATACAAATGGGCCGGCCAGAGTTGTTGTCAATCGGCGCTGGTGGCCTATTTGATGGTTTTGTATGAAATTGACTAGTGGTTGCTGACCATGTGATTTTTCACGGAGAGCAATAGTAGTAAGATGAGGAATGTCACTGCCCCACGCAAAATTATGAATGGCCTGAAGTTGCCTGTATTGCTGGTCATACAAGACTACTGACACCCATGTATACCTGTCTGAAAGTTGAGAAATTTTATCCGTATAAGACAAGTAATTAAGCAGACAATTTCCATTCAGAGAACCCTGACGTATTAACTCGTACATGATACGTGCATTAGCACCAATCCACTGTGTGGGAGTTACATTTTCAATGCGAGGTTTTCTTGATGCAGATTCTAAAATTAACTCCCCGTTCTCACTGGTACTAATAATCTGCTTTTCTCTACCATAAGAATTAATAGTTTTCGGTAAAAAATCTACAATATCCAAGTATTTCTCACCTTTACTATTATTACGAGTTTGTATATATACTAATGATTCTAGGTCTGCCCTTGGTTGAACTCGAGACGAAAGGTTCGAAGAATTTTGATTGGGAAGTCCGTTGACTTGTTTATTCAATAACTGGTGAAGTGGCGTTGGTTCAGTTTTCCCTGGAACACTTGGGTCCATCGATGCCATGTGTTGTTGGACGAAGTCTATATCTGGTAGCGATGCCGTAGGCTTTGGGTTGGTATGAGGCGCTGAGACGAAGTTTATGTTATTATCACCGGTGAGAGTGTTTTGTTTTGTTGTAGTCGAAATTCCGCATGTGTCGAGCTGAAGATTTGCTATTGCTGCCTGTAGAAGACGGCGTTGGGCCAGAGGTTCAACCTTCATTTGAGCAATGTCGCTTTCTTGTATAAGTTTTACTGCTGGTAAGCACGTAAAACCAGAATTCGCCAGTAGAGTCAAAGTAGAGGATGATACATAATTCTTCGTTGCCCATTGTTGCAACTCTGCGTCAACCATACACGTAAGACTGTCATCATTTGGTCCGCTATTTGAAATTGGCGCAGCCGGAGTTGTAAGAAATAACGCTGAAGGAGTCCCTGAACTTTTTGGCGTGTTCATGGCTTTCCACGAAGAAAAGGTGCTGGTTAAACAGGGGAGAAAAAAGGGTCAAAACTGCCAATGTCCGAGGTATGACTCACCCTTAACAACAGGTTTTCGTGCACTCTGTACTGTTGGCTAAACAGGAACCGTACGAAGTAATACACACTATTCGGCTGGTTAGTGGTCAGAGGCCGCTGATAGCGGAGCTCTCCTCGGGCATACAGGCGCTTTCTCCTGGAGCAAAAACAGGCTGTTTGCACACTGGCCAGCAGCAGCACACTAAAATATTTTTGTAAAAACTCCCCACAAGAAACTTCTGTTCCCATTATGCAAAAATGCAGCGTGACCAAAGCATATCACATCTGTTGCATACCCATGATCTCTGACATTGAAACCAGCTGCCCTGCATTTAAAATCAGTTAAAAAATTTTAACTTTACCTTCAATTACAGACAAGTGGTTTTAAAATTCGCCGAGTGTGTAGGCTAAGTAACAGCAGAGCTAAACGGCCACAGCCGTGCACTGCACTGTAGTGTAATGATGGGCACTGTTCACTGTAAGCTTATGCCTCAAAATCTGGCCGCACGATTTCCGTTTGCACATTTGTTCATAAAATGCATGTTTCAACATTAAAAATTCAGATAATTGATTTTAAAATTCGTCGTGCGCCTATGACTTATCTCGCCACTGTGGTTCGGTAAAGTCAGAGCAAGGAGACCAGTATAAAGCTCACATGGTCACACATGAAGATAATACGATGATTTATTGTCAGTGTAAAGTTATTTGTTGGTGGCGTCCCTTGCCTACAGTTGGGTTGGAAAGCTCTTAATATTGTTGCATGGCAGGAAAACACGCTTTATGGTGGATAACTGAGACTGTTGAACATTCCACAGAAAGATTCTTCAGGATGTTGTGAAAGAAGGCTGTCTGACAAACACTAAGAATAAGGACTGGATTAAAATGACATTGCTGGATAGGGCATCCATTGAACAACGCTCGGCGTTAAAAACCCAAGCTACCAGAAATTTTACGAGTACAAAACGATAGGACTGTCATGACATTGTACACCGACAGTCAAAGAGAAAGCCTGCATAATGCTATTTTCGCCTTACGAGAGGATGTCGGGATACAGAAACAGCGTAGAGTCTCACATTCTTCAATGATAACACAGTTTATTGCTTATAAATGGATGTTACATATTGTCATATACAGGCTTTGTCAACAAACTAAATATTGTGTGTTTGAGGATGCTGTAGGGAAACAGCAAGAAACTGTAGTTGTTATATTGCATAGAAATATTGCAAAAATCATCAACAGTTGCAGCTTCTGCCCTGTTACGAGGCTCAAGTTTGTTTTTTACGCCAAATCATACATGCTTAGATTGTTTCAAGATAAAAGTCATGAAATGTGACAAAATGGTTCTAGATTCTGTTAAATTATTACAAATATTACAACAATTGGGTGACATAAAAATGGTATTCATTTTTCATTGAATTACCTACAAAAACTTGGAATGGGAAAATGTAAAACGTAAAAGGGAACTAAAAAAATTTCAAGTCACCCTCCTAAAGGCAGAGCAAAATTGTCAAGTCCCCCTTTAGTACCCTAAAAATTTTCGATTCCCCCTGAATTCCTCCAGCCCCCCCCCCCGCCATTTTTTGTGAACGCGGCCTAACGCTATTATGGCTCTGAATGAGAGACTTCCGTCTCTTATTCAATTGTAACAGTGAGGTGGTCATAGCCCTCAATTATAGATTTCAATATCTATCAGAGACAGGCATGTTCGAGATACTTGAATACCGAATGACAAACAGACTGAAAGCAATGGGGGATTGAGGTTTGATTCAATGTTGGACATTGCTCAAACCATGCAGGCTAGACAAAGAGCTCCATGCTCAAACTAAAGAAATACATTAGCTTATTTTTCCACGCTGTAAGATGTTTCTGATAATATCATTACGTACAAATAGCAAATAGAAATCTATCGGAAGAGCAAGTTATAAGATAATTGACTGGACCATGTAGAATCCAAAAAACTCAAATCACGGCATGTTTACTATCGGAATAGGATCTTAGAGCTAGAGAACAAAAAACCTATGAAGTATTGAAAGAATTTTATTGTACAAGTTAAGAGATTCCCGACAAAAGAAAATATTAATAGAAAAATAGATAAGTTTATGACAACATGAATAATAGCCAAAACATGGGACTATGTGCCCAAGGGTAGGTGACCATATGCCCAACGTAAGGAGGGCAAATAGTAATCTAACCACCAGCGTTGACCACATTGCACTTGGACAACGCTGGTGGGTAGGAGACAACGACCATTTAGTCCTATGGAGCTCGCGACGTTATACGACGCATGCAATTTAAGATTATCCCTAAAGGACCTGCAAAGGTAAATTAAAACTATTTGGACGGGAGCTTTTTTTAAGAGTCAAGTTGATGGATTATGCCAACAGAAGACTGGTCTGTTGGCTGACAAATACTAAGACATTAAGCTCAACTTCATTGACGGTGGAAATAAAATTTGCTCTGACTCAACTTGACCAAAGAATGTTGGAATGTTTTGCATCACTTGAAAAGAAAGCCCTTCAATTAGGTAAACAAAGGGTTTGTCTTGGAATTCATGTTCTCAGAGTCCTGCCCCTCCAAAATGTTACCATTATCTCAATCACCTGGGGACTCCAACCTGTGACCCCTTTATCAACGTTTATGAAAAATATATTGATAATATTTCTTTGGTTTGAGCATGGAACTGTTTCTAGCTCTATGGTTTGAGCGATGCCCGACATTGAATCAAACCTCTCAATCCTTTCAGTCTGCTTTGTTGTCATTCGGTATTCAAGTATCTCGAACATGCCTGTCTCTGATAGATATGGGAATCTATAATCGAGTGATTATGACCACCTCACTGTTATGATTGAATAAGAGACGGAAGTCTCTAATTCAGAGCCGTTATTGTTTCACATGCATTGTTACGGAGGTCATCCACTCTGATGTCACATTAGCATAATATCTAGACTTGTCACTTTTCGCTGGCCGACAAGTCAAATGAAGTTGACGCAACAGTGTAAGAGCGTTGACGTAACAGCAAAGAGGGTCTGATCGTGCATGGTATCCACATGTACAGTGGATGATATGACGAGTTTGCATTTTATTTGTATGTAAATGTGGATTGTAGAGATTGAATTCAATGTAGAAGGTGTTATTACCAACACCAGCTCAGACGAAGGGACAACATCTTGAGAGAAGGAACTATCTGGCAATATGTAGCATCTATTTATAACGAATAAACGGTGTTATCTTTGAAGACTTGGAGTCGCTACGATGTTTCTGTATCCCGACATCCTCTCGTATGGCGGAAATAGGATCATGCAGGCTTTCCCTTTGACTGTCGGTGTACAATGTCTCGACAGTCCTATCGTTTTGTACTCGTAAATTTTCTAGTTTTAAACACCAAACATTGTACTGTATCAACAACAGAAAATGGATGCCCTATTTTTGGTGTTTGTAAGACAGCCTTCTTTCACAACATCCTGAAGAATCTTTCCGAGGAATGTGGAACAGTTTCAGTTATCCACCGTAAAGTGTGTTTTGCTGCCATGCAATCAGAGCTTTCCAACCCAATTGTAGGCCAAACTGAAGCTCGGGACGCCACCAATCATTAACAATAAATGTCCGCTGCCGGCTATCAGTGGTGGTAATCTTTGCCAATCAATAAATTGCAGAATTACACAACAGATTTCGCTGAGCAGGAAATGTTCTAAGACTTTCAGAAAAGATCATGTTACTGGTAAACTTTGTGTAACTGTGATTTCGTTTTTGATTTTGTGCCATACCAACTTGCCTAGGAATACATTGGCATTCTGTCATTTTACAGTGAGGAGCTGCTTAAGAATGATCGCGCAAGTGATCTTATTCATAGTGGTTGATATCAACATAAATTAAAAGGCAGAAATTACAGAGAAGGGGTTGTTGGAATTGTGCTCAAATGTTGTATGGGCTCATATTGCCCAAGGTAAACACTGTAAACACTGTATCAAAGGTACGTGATTGATGAAAGTGAAAACACCTTTGTCATAATGTACATCGTAACTTGAACTTTAAATGTTGACGTAATACATCTAGGTATATTGCATGAAATACATTGTTTGGAAACAAGAAAGTTACACAGGAACAGTATAGATGATCCCCACATGCCCTCCCTTTGAGCACGTGAAGGGTTCCCTCTTCTCTGTGGTTCAGGAAAGTCAGAGCAAGGAGACAATGTACATGATCACACATAAAGGTAATAAGATGATTACTAGTAATTAGCAGTAATAGTGTTTGGCAGTATATATAATAATCGAGTAAACAACAACATGCTAAAACAGTCTTTACGCACGAGAAAAGCAGTTAAAGTCACAAATTTTGGTAACACAAGGTGTGTGATAAAATGAACAAGAGATTGTGTAGAGGTGGTATTCTTTGTGTCAAACACTGTGAAATGATCTCATAGGGGCAACCAACACGGCTATTTATGAAAAAGGTGTCCACGAACCATTTGTTTGCTGCCAATCGGCATTAGCAGATGGTGTCAGCTTCAAGTTTTGATTTTTCGTTAAAGTCATAAAAATTACGTCACAGGCGCTGGGCGGAGCTGCGTGGTATAGGCCTAAAAATTATCTTATCAAGGAAGCGTAGTAACTGATTTCAGGGAGTTGTTGTTTTCCATTATTTTTCCATGTCTAGTGCTATGACACAACCACGCTTGATCTGATGTGATTCAAACTTGCGAAAGACATTTAAACCCCATTAAGGTAACATGTACATGTCGATTTGTCTACATGTGATTGTAGGCCATGGACCTACCAATCTTTTGAGCTGACAGAATATGTTGGCCACTTTGAATTCCTTCTATTTGAAAATTTTAAGTGTTACATTTTCTATGTAAGATGTGAATGATAGCCCCATATTCTTAATCTCGATTGCGAAAAAAAAGAATGTTTCAAAGTGCTTTGAGAAAAGTTTGAATCCGTATCATTGAAGACCTCGTCGACACAGAATCCGGTAGATAATCGATGATGCCTTCATCATCTGTCCCAAGATGATACTATTGTAACAAAAAGTGGTCCATGAAAACAAAGGTCCAGTAGAGACAATACATTGATCTGATTCAGGGCCTTGATAATTGATACCATTCGATCAACAAGTCTAGAGATATCAAGCGGTGTAGCGAACTAAAGCATCAAACAATAAATGCGGCACGTTGGTTCAACACAGCTGTGGTCTAGCTGTGCTCTGTGACTTGAACGTTGTTGAGCGTTTTGCTCTTGAAAGGTAGCTTTATCGCTACATGTCTGACCAATAGTAAATAGGTCAAGTAAATATCTAAGTCTATTGGTATAGGCCTACGTCGATGTTGTTGAAGTTTTCATTACCAGAAATGATGATTTTGAGTTGTATGGAAATGCGTCCAATGCAAAAGTTAACCTTAAGAAATCTGAAGGTCTCTTGTCTGGCTGTTGGCGAAATCGTATCGACACTCCATTAAATATCGAACATGGAACTAAAGTGGGTTAAACTGCTAAGTGTGTAAATGTTGGTAATTCCGAGAATTATTTTCAGAGAAATTGGACTAAATTATTGAATATCATTGAAAACAAGGTGAAGTACTGGTCGTCATTTACACCTGTACTGTCCCACAGAGTCCTGTTTTGCTCATTAATCAGCTGACCGCATCAAAATTACTTCACAGATTGGCTTGTACAACTCTCGATGAACCCTGAAACCCTTTTGTTGAGATTTTTCTGGCAAGGACGTCATTGGATTCCATCGGAAAAACGCTCGACTTACCTCTTATTCAAGGTGGCCAAGGCCTAATTCTTAATCTTAAAACTCGTCGTATTTCTTTACGTCTCAGTTACATTCAAAAGTATTTGTATCAGGATGTTCATCACGCGTAGTATTATTTCTCATTTATTTTAGGAGAGTTGGTGGTTTTAACTATTGCAGACATTCACTTCTCACGACTGACATTGACATTCGTGATGCTTATTCGTAAAGGAACCCTACGGAGAATTCCTGACGTTTTAAAAGAACCTCCCTTTCAAAATTGTCTCATCAGGCATCCCATTCATAGGTCTCTTTTTACTGTACCAACTTTGGTCAACTACTATAGATGATCTTTTCAATACTGTGGGGAGACGTTGTTTAGCTTCATTGGATTTGTGCAACAGGTTTGCGATTGATTAACAACGAATTATTTCTGTGTCTTTGCAATATATTTACAAAGCTATTCTTGTTCGTTTTAAATCCGACAATAAATTTCAAAAACCAAAACAATGCGCAGGATTGGATACTGTTTAATCTTTTCCACTGCAATATTCTACATTACAAAAATTATTTTCTGAATAAAATAGAGAACGGTGCAATTTACAAATACTTTATATAATAATGGTTCATCAATTTACATGTTAACCAGAGAGATTAGATACCATCTGGAGGGACATTTGGAGCATTCATATTCAATCAAACCAAACTTTGCTGCGTGTTAGAAGGGGATTAAAATGGCGAGTTATGCACGGATCCTATCAAACTAGTTCATTTTTATTCCGTACTCAGATGCATACTGTTCTCTCTGTAACGATACAGATTCACTCTTACATACTTATCTCGAATTCCCAAACATTCAACCGCTTCTGGATGTAATTTCCTCTACAAAGTCTCCATTAGTTTTCCATGTACAAACTGTCAATATTGCATGGTTTTCATTTATCCTCACGTTGAAAATTCTGTGTTTGTTCATAGACGTGCGACGTCTCTGTTTGTTTACATAAGGCAAAGTTGTCTATTCATTTAGCAAGAAGGAATGGGTTTAGGGAACCAAGGTCCTGTTGATCCATTGGAAATATTTAAAACTAAGATTTACTCCAGACTGAGTCTTGAATGTGAGTATATCGTCGTAGTGAACATTTACATGCTTTTAATAGCACTTGGGCTACATTCATGATGGCCAACTCAATTTTCACATATAAGGAACTGCTATATTTTTTTGCTCACGCGTTCACACACGTGAGCATATGTCGCGGCGATGTCTGTCTGTCTGTCCGTCTCTGTGCGCTCGATATCTCAAAAACGGCTTATCAGATCAGAATCAAATTTGGTACATAGATTCAGTTTGCAAATGGTAAGAACTGATTAGTTTTTGGTGGGTGTGGCTTGCTTACTTTTTGCTCATTTGCATAATTAATGATTTTAGAAAAAACGGCCATACATTGAAAACGACTGCACACAATTTGATGAGACTTGCTGCAAATGTTGATCACACCAAGATACATCAGCAGTGGGAACCATTAAGGGGTGACATGAAAGATAATTGCTAATTTGCATATTTAATGAACTTTCCTAATTAGGGATATCTATCTGATTTGACTTGATCAAAATTGACCAAACTTGGTATGTATATCGAAGATACTATGATTAAACGTTATTGAAAATCATTCAGCATTTTTACTTCAGCCAATTACTAATTTGCATATTTAATGAACTTTGCTAATTAGGGATATATATCTCAATTGACTTGACCATAGTTGACAAAACTTGCTACATATATTGAAGATACTATGATTCAACATTTTTGAAAATCATTAATCATTTTTTCTTCAGCCAATTCCTAATTTGCTTTTTCAATGATCTTTTCTTATTACGGATATATACTTGGATTTACTTGATCAAATTTGGCAAACATACAATGTATATTGATGATTATACCAAGTTAAAGCAATATTGAAAGTCATTTCACATTTTCATGTCACTAATTTATAATTTGCATATCTAATGAGCTTTCACAGTTCGGCATATATGGCTCACAGTACAATAAATTACCCACAATGCTGTTCGATTTGTACCAACGACGTTAGTTTTCTTATAACTTTTTCAGTTCTGTATAAAAGCAATAATGTGAAGTCTCACGATAATTGATTAATTATATTTATTAAAAGTACGTTGAAATATTGTAGTATAAATTTCAAAGAAACCATTAAATAACCATAAAAGTCACATTCTTCAGGTACTACAAATGTCACAGTTTTGGGAAGCAAGTTATTACCAACTTCTCTGAAAATAGTTAGCATGTAAATTTCTTTTGTCTTTTCTATTTGGAAAAAATCAATATCCTTTTGTTTCATAAAACAGGTGCAACTAGTCTCCCTACTTTCCATCACTTTATTCTGTATGGCTGAGGACACAATCAGTGGAAAATTTACAAAAATCCTTTCTCTTCTCTCAATCAAGCACAATTTTCTTAATCCTTTAAAATGGGAATTGAGAAGAAAGGTGTTTTTAAAAGTACGTTCTCAGAATTTTTACAAGTGGTCCAGGAATTTGTCTACACATGGGAGACATGGTAGACTTCACAGGGGAATCTACGTTGGTACAAATCGTGATGTATTGTGGGAAATCTCTAGTACTGTGTGGCTTGAAGGACTTGACCAAAGGTAATTACACTTGCTATATAAAGTGGTAATACAATGACAGCAGTCAAAGAAATTTAATATTTTAATTTCAGCTAATTACATATCTGTATACTTCATGGCCTTTTAGAATTAATGTGGTGAATATTTTTCATTATGTTGATCATAATACTTTCAATGAAGTTGCAAACATGTGGCAAAGGTTCAAATTCACACATAACTGCAATATATAATGAAACACGTGAACATTTTCAGTTCATATCTGGTGTTAATTTTGTTTATTTATTCGTGTATATATTTATTTATTTTCTCATGTTTTCATTGCTTCCTGGCAATGAAAAAAAATTCTTTTGTAGCTCTAGAATATGAAAAGGAACCTCTGTGTAATAAATATGATTGGAAACTACTACTACTAGTTGTTAGTAGTTTATGTTATTGTTTGCAACGCTCAGCTTTAGCAAGTACAACTTAAGATATTCATAAAACGGAAGGAAAACTGAAAAAAAGTCAAGCATAATGCTGCCGCTGAAATCTGTTTGGTTACAATTTGCTAATTCTCTACTGCGAAATCTCTACTGTTTGAAAGTACGTCATGACCAGCATTTTATTTATTTGTTAAAGATATAATCTAAGCAGTCACTACAGTGTTTTGCTAGGTGAATCAATGTCATTCTTTCATAATAATGATGTCGACGTCTTCTGCATCAAAATATAATTTGCCTTTAACTGTGTGGCAACACTGTTCTCTAAGGTAGATCAACAACTTGTCGACGATCTCTTTAGGAATATTCTTCCTAACATCGACCATTTGCAGTATGAAATCAAGAATATGGTTGCCATCTTTCGATTCCTCTCTTAAGCATTCATCGACTTCTATGCCATCCTTCCTGTACAAGGTTTTCATATTCACATTTGGCATTGTGTGCCTTAGTTTCTGCCGGAGCTCAATCGAGCCGTAAGAAGGATCAGCGCGACAGCCATGGTATTTTTCTGCCTCATGTAGAATTTTCTCCCAAGATTCTAAGTGTAGAGGAAGAAACAGAGAAAGAAAGGTTTAAGATTAAGCCTTACATGGAGAACATCTGTCCACTTTTCATTGTAATGTAATTTGAAAAAAGTAATGTATGTATGTATGTATGTATGTATGTATGTATGTATGTATGTATGTATGTATGTATGTGTGTGTGTGTGTGTGTGTGTGTGTGTTGTATGTATGTATGTATGTATGTATGTATGTATGTATGTATGTATGTGTTTGTATGCATATGTGAATGTATGTATGTATGTATGTATCTTGTATATATGTTGTGTGTATGTTTGCATGCATGTATGCATGCATGCATGCATGCATGCATGTATGTATGTATGTATGTATGTATGTATGTATGTATGTATGTATGTATGTATGTATGTTGATAAGTGTGTAAGCATGCATGAGGTGCACAAGCATATTGCTTGCTAATTTCGAGGACAGCATTCACATTTACAATCTTTATGGAGAATCTGGGTACTTTAAGGATTTCGTCTGTATAAAAAGAAAATAGGTGAAAACACCATGTAGCATTCAACTTCATAAAACACTAGCGATTTGCAGATCAAATATGGGAAGAAAATAATCGAAACTAAAATTTAACAGGTATGGAGATCGAAACATACAAGGACAACCAGCGTAATGTATCCATCAAAAAATACGTGTATATAAAAGTGTGATATTATTCCAGATAAGATCAATAACAAAGTTATGACACACTTGATTATGATGCAAATTAGTATCAAGCTCTGACAGGTTTACATCTGAATGGTATCTTAATTTGCAACTTTGTAGGTCTTTGCATATGTACATTTGATTGTTATGAGTTTTTGTACCAGCTCGCATGGTATTTTATTTGAATGGGCGGGCCTAAAATATGAAAAAAAAGTGAAAGTGACGCCTCACTACTCGCTTAAAGAGTCATCCTGTATGAAGTGTCACAGCAAGGTTACAATCTAGACAAAAGCAAGAAGCTTCCATTGGAGAAGTTCATGAAATGATGTCTTCAGTAAAATGATGCAACATTCTGGCCGCAGAAAACTCTCTGTGCACGGTCTTGAGGAGGTTGAAAATTTTCTTTACCACACCTTAGACAGCCGTTCTGTAACTCCTAAAGTTTTTTTTTTTTTATTTATGTGACCATTGCATTGAGTACAGAGAGAAAGAGAGTTTTCAACACCATTTACGTAGATATAGTCACTTTGTTTATAAATATGTTATCACATGTCCAAAATTTATGCCATATATAGCTATTCTGTGATGCAACATAGACTAAAATGCAAAGTGCGGCATCCGGCGGTTTTAGCTAAGGGAGCATTCGTTTTTTACAAGGAGAGGGGGTCGGTGGAAATCGGGGTGGGGGGGGGGTTTGACTTTTACGAAACCGTTTTTAGGGGGGGGGTCAAAATTTACAATCAATAATTTGAGGGGGCAAAATTTTAAAAGGTTTGTATGGCGTTATGGAATAAAATTTGACTGTGGAATTTCACCGAAATGTTGCTTGATCCACCATACATTGTAGTCTGTCAGGAAACTATGAATAATTTCTTTTATAATAATAATAATAATAAGTAAGTAAGACTTGTATAGCGCAGGCCTGATATCCACTATGATAAAGTGCTCACTGGCGCTGAACAATGAGTGGAAATCACGTGTAAGCTTTCTGGAAAAATAATGTTTTGAGTCTGGATTTGAAAATGGTGATACTGGGAGCAATACGGATAGGTAGCTGGTTCCATAGGATTGCAGCGGGGTAACTGAAGGAGCGATCTCCGTAGGATTTGAGTCTAGTTCTTGGTATTTTAAGTGTAAGGCCGTGACTTTAGCGTAGTGATCTAGTAGGACAGTTGATATTGATGAGTTCAGTGAGATATTAATCAGTCCATTAGCGATTTGTATACGAGAAGTAATATTTTGTACCGTATTCTGAAATTTACTGGAAACCAATGGAGGTGCATCAAGATAGGGGTGATGTGATTTCGTTTCCTTGTCTGTGTGATGAGTCTAGCAGCTGAGTTCTGTGCTCTTTGCAGATGACAAATATACGCTTGTGGCAGACCAAACAAGAGTGCATTGGAATAGTCAAGTTGTGAGGAGATGGTGGGGTGGACGACTTTTTTGCAGGCATCTTGTGATAAGTACTTCCGAATAAAGCTGATACGACGTAGATGTGTGTAGATATTCCTGCAAGTTCGAAGAATATGTTGCTTAAAATCGTGTGTTGAGTCAAATGTAAATCCAATATTGCGAGCTGTGGTGGATGGTTGAATTGTACTTGAACCAACTTGAATATTGTTAATGGTGGAGGGAGAGCGGTCAAATCGTGAACGAATGTGAAGTACTTCGGTTTTTCCATCATTAAGGTGTAACTTGTTTAGTGTCATCCAGTTTTTGATATCAACTAGGCAATCCTCAATGGTTGTAACTGCAGATGAAGTGTTTAGTCTAGAGAAAGTTTGGTAGACTTGACTGTCGTCGGCATATTGGTGGAATTTTAGATCATGATGGCGAATAATTTGACCAAGAGGACCTATGTAGAGTGAGAATAACAGAGGACAGAGTACTGTGCCTTGTGGTACACCGAACTTTAAAAGACGTGGTGATGATGAATGACTGTTGATTGTGACTGATTGGAACCTGCGTGACAGATAGGATGAGAACCAGTCTAGGACTGTACCTTGCAAACCGAGATCAGACAGACGAGAGAGGAGAATACTATGATCGATTGTGTCAAATGCTCCAGATAGATCAAATAGAACAAGGATGACGTCATGTCCTCTATCAAGTGATAATGTTATGTCGTTGTGAACTTTGATAAGTACAGTCTCGGTGCTATGGAATATGCGATACGCAGACTGAAGAGGTTCTAACAGTGAGTTGTTGTTAACATAATTTGACAATCTATTTGCAAAAAGTTTTTCGGTAATATTTGATAGAAAGGGCAGGTTAGAGATTGGTCGGTAGTTTTTGAGGACTTCTGGATCTAATGATGACTTCTTTAGTACAGGGTGTTAGGAGGTGGACGGTAAATGATTATGATCTTGGTAGAAACACCATTGCTGCACAGAGTAGTTTCCACAGCCTCAAAACATCTGGCTTGTGATATAGGTTTCCATGATGTAATCTTAATATTTGACTTATAGATAAGAGCAATGCCGCCACCTGTAGATTTGACACGAGGGCAGTGTCTGAAGGTATAGCTGTGTGGTGTTACCTCACTGATGATAGGTTCATCACCTGAGTCTTTTAACCATGATTCAGTAATATCGAGTGCATCGATATTGTGTTCTACTATATAGTCGGATATCTCAGGTGCCTTGTCCCAAATGACTGGGCATTCCAAAGACATAATTTCAGGTGACTGTTACGAGTGATGAGTTTATCTTGTTGTAAAACTGGAACATGAGTAAGATTACCAGGGATCCTCTCAGAGGTAGATTTTAATTTCCTGGAGCCGGCTCCAACACCTCTTTGAGTTGGTTGTTTTGCTTGAATACCTAGTGCCTTGATAGATTGCCATGTATTGGCTGTGCACTTGAGTCCAGAAGTAGAATTTATCTTTATTTGAAGCAATTCATGACTGTTGTAGTTGATTGGATGGCAGGAGAATGTAATGTCAAGGAAGACCAATAGGAGTGGAAGTACACTGAGTAACATCTGGGATTAATGCCGGTAACAGTAACAGAGAGTGTACATACAGCTGGTGAGGTGTTTTCAATAGAAACGATGGATACACTTCACAGTCCTGAATATTTCTGTCACCTACTAGCATAGGCAGCAGTTGAGTGATGTACTTCAATCCACAGAATGAAGGCAAAACAGGAAAAATGATTGAAAGTTCTCTAGTACTTGCTGTGAATCTTGTGTAAATTCACCCACAGTGGTCAGTAAACGTTTATAAGTCGCAATCTGTTGATGACGAAACAGCATGAAGTCATTTAGACGAAATAATCCGACTTTTCCAGAGAGCTTGTTTTAGAGGCAGCCTGTTAGGCGCACATCTGTCACAAATAAATACGAAACTAACTAAATCTGTGTATTTATAGGCTCTTGATTATTGATATTAATGTACTTGATTAGACCTGGGTGTTTACAAGTGCATGTTTGTGCAAGGGATTGGATTTTGGAATTTCACCAAAATGGTGATTCACTATACATGGCAGTCTATGAGGAAACTATGAATATTTTTTTTCCAATACAAAACTAGGTAAATCTGTGTATTTATGTACTCTTGATTATTGATATTAGTGTATTTTATTAGAGTATGGCGATTACAAGTTCATTTGTGTACAAGAATTTTGATTTTGGAATTTCACCAAAAATGTTGATTATACATTGTGGTCTGTGAGGAAACTTTGAATTTTTTTTTCACAGTACTTAATTAGCTAAATCTGTGCTTTTAAAAGTTTGACAATTGATAGAAATGTACATGATGAGAATCTTATGTTTGCAAGAACAGATCTGAAATATAATATTGGAATTTCATACAAGTACTAGTGATTATTTGTAAAGTTCAAAAATATTCTTTAAAAGTTGAAAGGTCAAATGAAAAATTATAAGTCAATTAAGATATTATTGATACGGACTGTGAAATCTGGAGGAGGGTCGCTGTTTTTTGTGCATGAAAATTGAGTTGGGTCGCTCTTTTTCTTGCAAACACTTTTGAAGAGCCCAATTTTTCACTCCAGGGCCATAGGGTGTGCGAAGGGGTAATGAATCAAATCCGACGAATTTTTTTTCTTTTTTTTGGGGGGGTCACATTTTACAATTGATGATTTGGAGGGGTCAAATTTTAGAAAATTGATTTGGACGGCTGGCTAATTACATTTCATTTGTCGCTCAAGTTCCACCGGACCCGTCCCCCGTAAAAAACGAATGCTTCCTAAACACACGATCTTTCAGGAGAACTTTAATAGTATTATTTAGTTATATCAAGTCTACGTTATCAACTGACCAACTTTCTGGCCAAACAAACTGAACCTGGGCTGGTTTTATCCTGCCATCAGTTAGTGAATTCGTGACTGTGAAATGTGTTGTTATATCCAAACCTATCGTTTACAATATACGCACGACCTGCTTCCCTGGCCTTCCTGTATATTTTCAAGGTTCCAATTAACGCAGTTTTTCTTCATTATTGTTGTAAAATTCAAATTGCACTTACCACCACACATTGTAGTGAATAATTTTCCTCCCTTCTTGAGAATTTCATAAAGGTCATGGAATACCTGCCCAGGGTTAGAGATGAAGTATGCACTATGAATAGCAATAATTGTATCAAAGTAATGCGCCCTAGTCTCCCGTGGTTTGCTCAGAAATGCTTCTAAGGCCATTTGGTGAAATGTAAGGCGTACATTTTTCCATTCTCCTCTCTCCTGTTTTGAAGAAGCTAATATTTTGAATTTCTGAATTTGACTCTCCGCGGGCTCTACGACGACATAGTCAACCAATTCAACCCTTCCAGCCAGCGCCTGTATGATATAAACGTCCTTGGTACCTGTAAGTCAACATGAGATGTGTGTTGGATTGTAACATACTCTCGTGGTTCAGAGAGATAAAGGAAATACAAACTGCGTTTGTGTTTTATCCTCACTTGTAGAGCTCGCTCAAAGTACATGTAATCAGATAGGAATTGATTCAAAACGCTGTGTTCTTTTTCCAAATGAAAGAACAAAAAAAGTTCATCGTTTTCATCCAACAGACACTGCACCCAAACCTTTCGTAAATTGAAGTGACAAGCGAAGGATTTTAGAGAAAGAATATGTTGCCATAACTCAAATATTTATGTCGATTTATATCGCTAAAGTGAGGAAAAAGCGTGAAATATGTGCATCATTGAATCTTCATTTATCAGAAGTAATATATACATACTGCATGTAGATATACACAGACGCACACGTTTGTGCCTAACATTGTCAAATCGGCTAAATTAAATATATATTTTGCAATAGCGTCCAGTGAATCACCTTTTTTCTTCACGTTAAAATCAGCTTATTGTTTCTGCTAACGGTGGGCTAACACTACACAGCAAGTCTACAAATTACAATTAGCGCTGATCATCTGGATACAGCAAGTTCGTTATCCGACTAGAGAACTCGGCTGTGTAAAGTTCGCTCCAAGTAAATGGAAATATGTGTACGACATTCTATCAATAACTTTAATCAGAAACATATTAGTACGTGCATGGGTTCATGTATGAGGTAGACTGACAGATAGATATTTTATGCAAAATGGCAAAGTTAGATATAAAGAGACAATGAACATCACACCATCATGTAATACTTACCATCTCCTGATCCGATTGAGAGTACAGATATAGCTGTGTCTTTGCAGAAACTGAAATCTTGGAATGTATTTTTGAACCTCCACAGCATCTCTTCCTGGAATGTGGTTCGTCTGTACCTACATAGCGTCGAATACCTTTCAAAAAACTAGTGTTCGTAGTTCATTAAGAGATTGGTTTCAACTGCCATTGTGTCCTGAAACACATTTTATGTGGGCAAATGACACAATGAACGAGTGGATAATTCAATGCTTGAGAGGGTAATCATATAAACGTATTGCGGTTGATATACGGCACAAACATTCGACTGCTACCATTCTTTAAATATTGAACAGCGTTCACTGCTTCCGATATAATGTATTAGTGTACCACGGTTTCAATACCAAGTGTCTTTGCTTTTTCTGGTTGAAAATCTTTTGTTGGCGTTCTTCCCAGTCCCTAGAGAGCTCTCTGGTTGCGAACGACTTCCAATAACGGGAAAATCTGCTTTGAGAGTGGAGTTGCGAAAGTACGGTTATCATTCACCTAACCAAAACATATGCATTGTTTTGGAGTTTTAAAGTCAGGACCCACTGACCAATTTATTTGGAGTTTTTCTGTCTATGTATCACACAAATTTAATAATATTGTGTACAGCTCTCGAAACTGAAAGACTGAGACTTCTGCTGAATTTTTCCCGGGTAAACTTCGACTCTTTGAGTCGTGACTAAACAAATAGGGCCACCTGTATGAGTATTCAGTCCTAGAGAAACAAAATAGCCACCAGCTCTATGTTCTCTCTACCGCACGCATTGACATTGAATTTTGATGATCACAGAAACAAGACGGTTAGAACTTTCTTTCCTCCAGGAGCTTCAAAATGAGTCAATACGAGCCCTAGACCTCAAAAGTATTGCAAAAATATGGAGCTCGAATACCTGTCCTAAGGCGTATTTTTACCTCTGTCACTTTATTTTAGAGTTTTTAATGAGATTCAGGTTGAAATGACCAGGTTTTTAGGGCAACATAACGATAAGGTATCTAGACAATGTTATAGTCAGCCAGTTCCCGACAAATACCCTACCTATGGTTCAATGATTGTGACCTAAATCCTATTGTCTACTTTAACTCCAGCGATAAGCACAAGTGCAGCATGCAGTGGGCCTACAATGTATTTCTTTTAAATCAGAGAAGAATATTTCGAAGTGCTTCAAAAGAAGTATCGTTCCCTTTACGACACACAGCCCTTTCTTGAACGCTTTAATGAGCATTTTAAAGTGACTCCTACAACCGAATCATAAACAGTGTGACCTCCTACCAATCCACCGCCTCCCAGGGCCCAAGTACCCTAAGCCCCAAGGCAGTACTCTGACCGTGCAAAACTGTGCAATGCTACAAAATACAGCCTACTCCGGAGGATCGGATCTGTGCTGCAACCAACTTTTTTGGTGGAAAGCATATTTTTAATTAATTACGACATGCCTTATGTAATTACGGCATGACATGAAGAGATGCATAATTTGGAAATGAAGACTTGACATTCGTAATAACGACATGACATGATGAATTGCAAAACGCAATTATTTGGACATGGAAACTTTACATTCGTACATGAAGAATGCAAGAATTTGACTGTGACTAGCATCGCGTCCGTTCTATTCCTGAGTAGATCCATTACGAGAGAATAATTCTTTCCGACTTTACGATATTTTCACAATGAGACACATTTTGGGTCAAAATTGGGAGGATTCTACTCAGGGGGAAAAGCTTCCAAAGCTACATGTACTGGTCAATGAACGAATTCAACCTGACCATCATGCTTTTATCATTAAGGTCTCGCTTTTTATATTGATTCTCTTCTTGGATCGATTTGCGCGCCGTGGACTGTTGCACAGGCGTTCGGAGTTGTGTCAATGTGATAATCTCAGAAAGGCTCCATTAGTCCACTCTGTTAACACCTCATGCGTCCTTTTTGTTGCACTTAGTGCATCAGTGTGGAGGAAGCCATATATCCGCGGTTACCTGAAACATTGAGCTAGAAAGGAAAATAATATAATTCTGGAAAACAGCCTATTAAAAGGTCAAAGTTATGGAAATTAATTCTACCCTCCGTCTTATACAAACCTTTCATCCACTGGGCCGCTTCTGTTGCTTTAAAACGCGCCACCAGCACTTCCCTCAACAACTCATGCAACTGAGGAGGGTCCAACACTGAACACTCAACTTCTGGGCCGTGTACGACAAATGTAGGACGCCGCGCTTTGCATGCTCGGCTGAACTGTGAAGGGTTGGTCAGTACTTGTATGGCTGTGAATAGGAGCGGCAAGTAGTAGCAAGTTAACTTAACTTCAGTCCAACATAGAGCTTATTTAGCGACAAGAAATTATAAATTGTGCAAAAACGCATAAAACAGCTTTTTCAAGGCTAAATCCGGCACTTTACACTCCAGCAAACTTTCGGCAGATACAAAAACCTACAATCGTTACAACTGCTTTCCCCTCAGCCTTCACCACCCATTGTAATCCATGGAGACTTTCACTGTAATCCATGGGGACTTTGGACCTGTAAATGAGGCGGAACATGACAAAGCAATGGGTAGCCAGATGAGTCACTTGATGGCTACAAGCTGAACGCTAGCTTCAATTTGCATTTCTGTAACTTTATATACACACGCCACATCTGATTACTCACTTTTATTTGTATCCATACAAAAGTAAGTACAAACTCTTTCATAGTAATATTTACCATCTCAAGTTAAAACAGTTTGGGTGAAAAAATACATGTGTTTCAGTATCAATGAAAGATTCGTACATTTACTGCATGAAACCATTTTTATGAAGGAAAACGAAGCTATAATCGAGTGTAATTTTAAAAGGTCACATTTACAGAGTGTAGACTATCTTCATCGAAGGAATAGAAGTTCAAGCTCATCAGTAAAAACATTGTAAGACTTATTTTCACGATGACGACAAGAATGCACGTGAAACGGTATCACTCAACATACCAGACACAGTGCTGTCTAACTTTATTGCTAGGTTATTGGGGAGGAGGGGAGGGGTGGAAAATTTGGAGTTGCTACAGTGCAATATGACTTAGAACCATGAAGAGTGGACTGAGATCTCTCTAGAAATCTAAAATTACAAAAGCGATGCCGCCTTCCCTACCCTAACCTCATCCCTAACAACTGTTGAAATGGCAACAAATAAGGTTTCAATGAAAATCTGTGAGAAGTATCTGAAATAAATTCAAATATGAGAAAACTGTAAGGATTCATAAGATAGACAAAGCCACAAACACAAACAATACACCCGTTTGTAATGATATAATGTGTGTGCGGTTGTGGATTTTTGAAATGACTTTTCTAAATGAACAAAACCTTTATCTCACATTTATTACATAGTTATCACTCCACTGATTAATTTAAATATAATGCATATTAATGAACAATAATACTATGAGATTCAATCATCCATATCATGATCGCTATTGTTGATGTATTTACTTATAAGATATACAATACTATACAAAAAATTTTATTTTAGAATGTGATCATTACCATGCTAGTAAAAGTTCCAATTCTTCAAAAGTTATATAACAACAAAAAATATAGATATGAACTTTCTCTTCACTTAACTGACTTTATACAGAATAGATACCAAAGAGTTCAAAGTGAAGTGTTAGACTTTATACCTATACAGGCATTCGGAAAATGCTGATGAAATGTTTTATTGATCTTCGCATGATGTTGCCGTATGTATATGTACTATGTTCCAAATAAAACTGATAATTTAAACATCTAACTTTAAGATACAGTGAGATATTTGTCTTCAACTAATGTACTTTACCTGATCCTTTATGTACTTTATATTGGATCACACTAGTTAGCAGCTTACATATCCTGCAGGTTGCATTTGTTAGTTTGTACCACAATTGAAATGAGCAATCTAACACTGTACTTTCAGTTTTGTAGTCCAGTAGTTTAAGGTGGAGCTGCATGTTGCCAACACAGCTTTTTACAGTGGAATTTTTATAATCTAACATAGCAAAGAAACCCCCTCGTACTTTATAGTTTCTAAAAGTAGAGAATCTAAAGTTTACTGTTGTAGCAATAGTTTACTCGAAGGATGAAGGGGTGTATATTTGGGGTAAAAACCTCAATTTTGGCATAAATGACAAAAATTGATTTAAGGCAAAAACCTGATACTATTTTCTGAAATGTAGCATTTCACTTGAAACAAGAGTATAGTTAGAAAAAAAGACTATTTTACTTTCCATTATCTATCCTCATTCTAAAATGTCATGGAATAAAAACTGACACTCAAAAAGTGATTAAAAACATGATTAGAAAAATTAAAATGCCTCTAATTCAAATTGTAAGAACTCTATTGCCAAACAAAATACCCTTTTTGTAGTATGTAAAGAACATATTGTGAAAATTTCAAAAAATTGACCCAGCCAGAGTGGAGTTAAATTCTTTCGAAATAAAATTGGGAGAAAAGAGAAGCCAGGAAATCGGAATGTTTTGTATACACTTGCATAAATTAACAATTCTTTATCACACAACTTACGACTGTTTCACAAGCTAAAAGGTGAAATCAACCAATATTTCCATCTTGGGTTACCAAATAAATTAAAATTGAATGAATATTTTCGAAAAAAAAATTTGAGCAAAATACGCCGTGTTGTGTGCAGCGCCCCCTTAAGTAATTCTGCAGTCTAGTTTGGTAGTTTTGCAATTTAGTTGTATAAATAGGTCATCTAGTTTGGTAGTTCTTCAGTATAGTTTGGCATGTCTCTAGTTTGGTAATCTTGCAGTCAAGTTTGCTTGTAATAAACATATATATCCATTGTTTGTCATTCAATTTCATCTGTGGGTTAATTGATCGGTCAGATCAGTGGCATGAAGTAATAAATGATTTCAACAAATTCATTTGTTTGACATAGCCTTAGCGTCATTGATTGACAAAGCATCTGCTCATTGATTGACACAGCCTCTGCTTCATAAATTGCCAAAGCCTTTGCCTCATTGATTGACATAGGCTCTGCTTTACTGATTGACAAAGCCTTTGCCTCATTGATTGACAAAGGACGTTGTTATGCTGATATTAACTCTCCAATGTTAATTAAGACAGTATAGACACTAGATGTGATCATTGCTTGTAAATATGTAGGTCACAAGGGTTCATGATGATAAACTGGATTGGAGCATGCGATCAGATAATCGGGCGGTGGTGTATTCCACTTGGGAGTAGGGACACATCAGAAAGTCAAAACTCGATGCATGGATCTGCACTTGAATACCGCCACGGATCAATAACAAAGGTGATCGAAGGACATGGTCATTGCGGACCAAGACCAACGAGGGCACGATGAATTCAACGAATGAAAACTTCAAGCAGTATGTGATGGGATACCAGTAAGCCGGTTTACTCTTGTCGCAGCTCAGTTATCCGACGAAGTCAAAAGGGATTGAAGTTAAGCAATGAAGACAACAACGACTGTTGGAGCTCCGTTGACAAAATTCGTAAAGGAATCCCAATGAGTATTCCTGACATTCTAAAACAACTTCTCTTTCAAAATCCTCTCATAATGCGTCCGATCCATAAGTCTCCTTTAGCTGTACCAGCTTTTGTCCATGCTAAAGTTACTACTATAGATGATCTTTTAAATGCTTTGGAGAGACCCTGGTTAGCTTCATTCGATTTGTGCAAGGGGGTTGCGATCCAATATATTTACAAGGCTATTGCTGTTCGTTTAAAATCAAACATTGAAGATCACAGTTTTTTTATAAACTCAAACAAGCAATGCGCCTGATGCTGTTTACTGTTTTCAGCTGCAGCAGTCTACAGATCACAATTATTTTCTGTGTAAAATAGAGAAAGGTGCAATTGACAAATACCTGATAATGGTCCATCATTTTACATGTTTACCAGACAGATTAGAGGCCTTCTGGAGGGACATTTTGAGCATTCCACGTTCCATCAAACCAAACTTTGCAGCATGTTATCGTGATCTCTTCATAAACAAGTCATCGTTGATGACACAGTCCCCACTTGTTAATGGGTACTTTGATTACAGGTCCCTTTAGAGAGGATAGAGTCCTCTTCATTAGGTCTGTGATAAAAATACTTTTGAATGTCTGAGCTGTAGTTCAGGACATGAAAAAATCATAATAAAATGGCCACATGGCGGCCTTATTGGATCGTATCACAGAACAAATCTATGTGCATATGTATGACAGACATACAGCTCTATGGGTTTGCTCAGAATTAGATATATGCATAATTAATGAGGTATAGTATGAAGCATCATAAGGTCTCCCATCATACCATATATGAAGGGTGTACCACTTGTGGTTCCTGAGTTATGGACAAATATGCATATTTGAGGTCAAAGGTCATCGAGGTCATGTGACATTTTGTCAAAATAATTGTATTGCTAAGTTATCCCTATATACCAAAAATCAGACCTCTAGCTCTATTGACTCGCTCAAAATTAGATTTGCGCATAATTGATGAGGTATAATATGTGGCGTCATAAGGTGTCCCATCATACCATATATGAAGGGTGTAGCACTTGTGGTTACTGAGTTATGGACAAATATGTATATTTGAGGTCAAAGGTCACCGAGGTCACATGACATTTTGTCAAAAAAATTGTAGTGCTCAGTTATCCCTATATACCAAAAATCAGACCTCTAGCTCTATTGGCTCGCTCAAAATTAGATATGCACATAATTAATGAGGTACAATATGTGGCGTCATAAAGTGTCCCATCATACCATACATGAAGGTAGCAGCACTTGTGGTTAGTGAGTTATGGATAAATATGTATATTTGAGGTCAAAGGTCACTGAGGTCACGTGACATCTTGTCAAAAAATTTTTATTGCTAAGTTATCCCTTTATACCAAAAATCAGACCTCTAGCTCTATTGGCTTGCTGAAAATTAGATATGCGCATAATTAATGAGGTACAATATGTGGCGTCATAAGCTGTGCCACCATACCATACATGAAGGGTGTAGCGCGCTTGTGGATACTGAGTTATGGACAAATATGTATATTTGAGGTCAAAGGTCACCGAGGTCACGTGACATTTTGAAAAAAAAATTGTAGTGCTCAGTTATCCCTATATACCAAAAATCAGACCTCTAGCTCTATTGGCTTGCTGAAAATTAGATATGCGCATAATTAATGAGGTACAATATGTGGCGTCATAAGCTGTGCCACCATACCATACATGAAGGGTGTAGCGCTTGTGGATACTGAGTTATGGACAAATATGTATATTTGAGGTCAAAGGTCACCGAGGTCACGTGACATTTTGAAAAAAAAATAGTATTGCTAAGTTATCCCTATATACCAAAAAACAGACCTCTAGCTCTATTGGCTTGCTCAAAATTAGATATGCGCATAATTAATGAGGTACAATATGTGGCGTCATAAGCTGTCCCATCATACCATATATGAAGGGTGTAGCACTTGTGGTTACCGAGTTATGGACATATATATATATTTGAGGTCACCAAGGTCACCAAGGTCACGTGACATTTTGTCAAAATATCTGAGATATCTGCGTGAAAGCATTGACTCACGGATGGACTCATGGACGGACATGACCCAATCTATAAGCCCCCTGGACTTCATCCGTTGGGACTAAAAACTGTGTCACTGCATCCTTTTTCCAATATGAATACGATGAGAAACTAAATTTTTATTTTTCTCGGCCTTATACATGGGAGTCTATGGACTGCCTTATACATGGGAGTCTATGGACTGCCTTATACATGGGAGTCTATGGAGACGGCCTTATACATGGGAGTCTATGGAGGTGAAAACTAAAAAGTCCTCTAACACGACCAAATTTGATCGCATTGTGAAACAAATCGACGTGCATCTGTATGGGGTAGGGTACTATCCTTGTGCAAAGTTTGAAAGAAATTGACCTGGGCATCTCTGAGATATCTGCGTGAACGGACGGACGCACGGACGGACGCACACACGCACGGACATGACCAAACCTATAAGTCCCCCCGGACGGTGTCCGTGGGGACTAAAAATGAAGGGGGTTTACAATGGAGCGTTATGCACAGAGCTGTGCTGTTTTTCGTTCATATGGCAACTGTTCTCTCTGTAACGACATTCATTCACTCTAACATAGTTTCCTTGAGTGTCCAAATATCCAACTGCTTCTAGGCGTTTTCTTTAATATAATGTCTCAAGTAGTGTCAACTGGATAAACTGTCAACATTGCATGGTTTTTCATTAATCTCCCTGTTGAAAATGCTGTGTTTCTTCATAGACGTGCAGTGTTTCTATTCCTTTACATAAATATCACAATGGCTAAGTCATCTAATCATTTAGCAAGAAGGAATGGGTTTAGGAACCAAGGCTTTGTTGAGCCATTGAAAGTATTTAAAACCAACATTTACTCCAGATTGAGACTTGAATTTGAGTACATCGTTTTGATATAAATTGTCATGCTTTTAATATCACTTTGGCTTTTAATGACATTCTTTGTGACCCTCGTGATGTCCACCTCACTTTTTCCTATTATAACATATAAGAACTGCTCTGTTTTTGTTCATTGGTAATTTGTATCGTCTTTTTGAAATATTAAGCGGTTTATGATAACATTTTCTTGTTGTTTTCTTTTGTTTTTCATGAAGTTTTCTGTTTGCTGCCGACCATCACTTTGTAGTGATTGTCTTTTTTGTGTATTTATAATATTTCCATTGTTGCCTGGCAATGTAAAATTTTCCATACGTCTAGCATGTAAATATGGACCTCTTTGAAATAAAGATGATTGAAAACTACTACTAGTACTACTAGTACTACTACTACTACTACTACTACTACTACTACTAATGATAATAATAATAACAATAACAATAACTGATAATTATTGATGTTATGTTT